>NW_026000138.1:3714294-3771356 GCF_001458135.2 Marmota marmota marmota | reverse complement strand
GGGGGGGAGCGGGGAAAATGGAATATGAGTTGAGAAGATTTCTTTATTTTAAATTAAAGTTAAGGATTAAAGCCATCAGGCTTTCAAGAGTTATCGTGAAAGGCTTTTTTAGCAGTCCCAAGTGGACAGGCCTGTAATCTTCTTTTTAAATGGCTGTATTTAGACCACAGAGCACTCAGCCAGTGGAGCCAGGAACTCCAGCAGGGAGTGTAGCTGGACAAGGACAGAGTCTTGGTGCAAGCTGTGGACGCAGGACTTGCTCTCTGGGGAGGGCTGCACTTTTTAGGCACAGGAACGCCTGTAGCACCTCTAGCACCTACAACGCCCCCAATGTCTACAGCACCTATATTTTAGGTATCACTGGAAGGGGTTCTTGGCCAGAGTCGGGCTCAGGAAATTTAAGAGCCTGGGAAGGCAAGTCCTCATCCCAAATGCCACTCCATTCAAAAACTATCAGGTTCATACCCTTAAGAACACCTCCTGTGGGGTTGGGGTTGTAGTTCAGTGATAGAGTGTTTGCCTTGCATGTGTGAGGCACTGGGTTCGATCCTCAGCAACACATAAAAATAAATAAAGGTATTGTGTCCATCTACAACTAAAACAAAAACAAACAAACAACAACAACAAAAAAAGAACACCTCCTGTGAAGACATCTGTGGCTTACAATGAATGGTCATTTTTCAATTGGAAAAATTAAAGTCATGCTTCTCTTACCAGATTGAAAAAAAAAAGCAAGGTGTTTGTAGGAAATAGGTTTACTTCATTGTCTGACTCCCAGTTTAAAGCTCCGTAATGTTTAGTGAACCTAAAATTTTACTGGGTTCATTGTAACCTGGTAGGGAATGTATGAAGATTATCCAAGCAGGGTCTGATACTATACTTTAAATCAACATGGTAAACTGATTATATCCCAACATATAAGATACAAAGTTGAGGGGTTTGTTTTTTAGTAATAACTTAACAAGATTAGTTTATATCTGAAATAAACCACTAAGATTGGTGCAGTCCAAGGGCAGGACATTTAGGCATCTGGCAAGCCACAGGCAGGGACCCACTAGCAGGAATTCAGTGGAAACCAGAATACTCTGGGCTTCTGAGACCGTGGGACCTCCTAGGCTACTCTCAGTGTGGTTTGGTTTTTGTTCATTACTGGAAGCACAAATAAGAATTCTAAAATCAAAAGTGACAATGACCCAACTTGCGGGGCAACATAATCCTCTGGTAGGAAGGGAACACATGTTTCCTGCATTTATCTCAAATTGCAAATCAGAGCAGGCCCAACATTTCCTCTAAGCTCACCTCCAGAGCCTGGTGACTTTAGAGGGTTTAAATTGGACCAAATCCTTGGTGTGCAGTTGTCCTCCTCCTTCCTCACCAGGACTCTGGAGAGAAGATGTCAAAAGACAATGAGACCAAATGTCCTATCTACCTTCCTTCAGCTGCAGGAGCCCACCTGGATTCCCCATGGCCCCCTCCTTCTCCACAGCCAAGCTCCTGGGAGCAGGCCTGAGACCCAAGACAGTTAGGAATGTTTCCATGGATTTTGATGTCCATTGCAGACACCGAACCCTTGCTGTCAGTGGCTTTTAAGAGAAAGGAGACCTGATTTAACCTACAGTATTTCCACAGCCTCTAGAACCCATCAGGACAATCACACCTAAATATGCCCCCCTTGTCATTCATTCTTTCATTTATCTGACACATTGACTGAGCACCTACTGCAAGCCCTACATGCGCACAGCACCAGTGCATACAGGAATATATCAGAGATGGAGGGAGGGGCCATCCTCTTGGAATGTGCAGAAACACAGCCCCCGAGCAACCACGAGCTGGACCTTGGGTGTGGATTCGCCACCATTCTTTTTGTGTACTTTCGAAATTCTGTTGTAAAGTTTTTTAAAAAAATAGTAAATATTATTTTATTAATTTATTCATCCAACTAATATTCGTTAAGTGAGGCCCAGTGTCGGGAACTATTCCAGGAGAACCAAATGGAGGGACCCTCTCCTTTGAAGAACTTCCAGTCTTTCAGTGTTCAAGTCAACCTTTTTGCTGAGAAGCTAAATGAGAACAGCTGAGACTGTTTAAAGAGTTTGGGATTGAGAGGGTCCTCAACAGGCCCATCCAGTCTGTGAGCTCAATGGGAATATTCAAGGCATTCAGGTGCAGATTTTAAGAACAATTCTGGGCAGGCAGAGGCCACTGTTTAAAGGGATATAACAGATGAGGGTTGGCCAACTATGGTCCATGGGCCAAATCCAGCTCACCCTGCTTTGTTAAGAAACTGAGTTTTTTGGGCTAGGGATGTGGCTCAAGCGGTAGCGCGCTCGCCTGGCATGTGCAGGGCACTGGGTTTGATCCTCAGCACCACATAAAAATAAAGATGTTGTGTCCACCAAAAAAACTAAAAAATAAATATTGAAAAAAATTTCTCTCTTAAAAAAAAAAAAAAGAAACTGAGTTTTATTAAAACTCAGTCATGCTCAATCCTCTACTTGTTATCCAGGCCTGCTTTTGCAAAGCCATAATAGACTTGCATAGCTGTGACAGCACATACTGTAAAACAATATCTATAGTAGTGTCCTCTTGTCTGTGGTTTAGCCCTCCATGGTTCAGTTAACTGTGATCAACTGCAATCCATAAATATTACATAGAAATTCCAGAAATAATTCATTTTAAATTATGATTATAAGTAGTACAATGAAATCTCATGCAGTCCAGCTCTATCTCAAGAAGTGAATCACACCTCTTCTAGTGTATCCATGCTGTATACATTACCTACCCATTAGTAACTTACTAGCCATCTCAGTTATTAGATCAACCATCAGAGAATGAGTGTTGTGTTCAAGTAATACACAGTAGCCCCAAAATATGTCACAATGCCTGTCATTCATCTCACTTTAGCTAATCACAATGGCACTGTATTATCTCAAACCATTACACAAGACAGGTAGTACAGTAAAGATATTTTGAGAAAGAGAGATCACATGCATTTAACTTTTATTAAAACATATTGTTGTAAATATTCTATTACTAGTTATTGTGGGTAATCTCTTGCCATGCCCAATTTATAAATTAAATTTTTACCATAAGAATGTATGTGTAGGAAAAAATATATGGTACATAAAGGGTTTAATACTATCTGAGGTTTAGGCATTCACTGGGGGTCTTGGAATGTATCCCCTGAGGATAAGGAAGGATTAATGTATTTATACTAAGTTTATGTGATTTAATTTTTAATAGAGTCTATGTTTAACAACTAGTTTGAAAAGTCCTGGGAATTTAAAATTTGGCTCTCATGTAAGCTACTTGCATAAACTGATACAAATACAATCACTTCAGGGACTCAGGAGGCCAAAAGTTCTGAGTCCCCTGCCCAGGAAAAAGCTGGGTAGGAAATATTGGATATCACTAATAGAAGCTCAAAGGGAGGTCTCCCAGTCTTTATATGGGAAAGATGATAAGGCTTACTGTTTCCTGACTGTGAAACCTTAGGCATATTGGTCTGCTTCTATGGGCTTCAGATTTCTCATAGATTAATGGATTTATTATAATATGTGTTCTGCAGACAAGACAGCCCAGCTTCAAATACTTCCTAACAGTGTGACCTCGGTCAAGGAATTTTATATCTCTGAAGTTTTTGTACCTATAAAATGAAAATAATCATAACATGTACCTAGTGGGGTTATTATGAGGTAAAAGGTGCTCTTCTAGGCAAATAGCATGTGGTAAATGATCAGTAAATGTTTGTACTCATTACTTTACAGGCTTGTTGTAAGATCAGATGAACTACTTATTTATTGGTTCTTAGGGCAATCGATGCTTCTGCCAAATATTCCTGGCTATCTTTCTTCAGGGCACAAGGTAGAGATGCACTTCCTAGCTTCTCCTGGTTGAGTAAGGCCATGTGTCGCTTCCAGGATGGTGCATTTCATTGTTGGTACAAGACCCTCTTTCCAGTAGGGTGAATGGCATATCAGAGCTGATGGCTACTCCATTAGCCAGCGAGGAGTGGAGTCCACTGCCCATGAATGATGGATGTGTAGCCAGCGAGTGGATATACAAGAAATATGCCTTTGTTGTATTAAGCCACTGAAATTTGGAGGCCTTCATTACTGCAGCATAATGTAGCCTATGCTGTCTGATCACTGCTAAATGAATGGCATTCATTACTACTAGCAATATCATCACATTCTCCAAAACCACAAATGTTGTCCAAAAACTCTGTCTTCTCAACCCAGAATCTACACATCTAAGAGGAAAATGTCAACACGTACTGACTCATTGGCAAGGTGCAGGGCACTGGGCATGGTATTCACTGTCCACTTGAATCCTACCCTTGCTAGCTCTGTAACCTCAGGCCAGTCATGTTAGTTCCCTGAGCCTAAGTCTGCTGAACTGTGAACAGGAATAACGATGGTGACTACATTTCCTTGCTTTTCCAGGTGATTCTGCAGCTAAAAAGAGACAGAGCACTGTATGAAACATAAGCTACTATGGTGGAAGGAAATTATGATCTTAGCTTGTAATAAAGTTAGATTTTTTTCCATTGTTCTTAATGCAAGCCCTCAAAGAATTCCAGTTGGGACTTTGTTTTATTTATATAAATTCAGAAATCCATTTCAGAGGAAACAGCATCTCTCAACCCCTCCTTCTGGATGCCAACACAGGACTCCATGTTCCTGAATACCTTCTCTTGCCTCACTCTGGATCCCCAACACTCTACAGTACACACTGACAACTTGTCCCAACAATCTTACTCCCCAGAAAGTTCTTCCCAAAGCCTTCTTTACATATGCTTACCCTAGGGGTTTCATTAACACTGGGACCTATTTATTAACCTAGGATCAAAATGTGAAATTAAATCTATATATCCAAGTAGTATCCATAATCCAATTAGTTAATAACACAATGCCCCAAACTGCCAACTCCTCAGGAAAGAGTATTTTAATTCCATCACTTTGCCACCATTTGTTGATGTTTTGCAGGTCTCAGCATTTCCTGATGATGAGCACAACCTGATTCAATCAAGATTCTGCCGCTGTTTCTTCTAATGTTCTGACTGATGCTGTGAAAGTAACACCGTTTTTTTCCTCCAAATAAATTAAACCTCTGTATTGAGCTCATTACCTAAAAATTTTCTGTAAAGATTATTATTATTATTATTATTATTACACACATCTACCTGTCAAATAAATACGAGCTCTCAATGTATAATGCAGGTCAGCAGGAACTAAAGGTTAGGCAGAAGGCCAAGAAAGGGGGTTGGAGGATGTGGCCTCAGCTTTTCCATCTGAAAACAGAGACCAGGGTGAATGTCAAACTGCGAATGATAACAGTCAGTGACCTGCAGATATATGCCAAAAGAACAGAAAGGAATTCATTCATTTGTAAATCTTTATTGAAAGCTTACTATGTGCTAGTCTGTGAACAAGGCAGACCTGGTCCCTACCCTTATGGAACTTATAGTCATCCAATCCAGTGCTAGAGACAAACACAAAACAGATAATCACACAAGTAATTATTAACATTGTTATTGGTGCCTTCTAATAACATTGTTATTAGAAGGAAAGAAACAGCACCAGAGGGCATAACAGGAACTACATCACCTAGTCAGGGGGCAAGGAAGACCTCCTTGAGGAGATAACACTAAAACCAGGAACCTCAAAGAAGAGCAAGTTGGGGGAAAGAGCAGAGGGAAGGAAATGGAGACATACCATGTTCATGGATTGAAAGACTCAATATCATTAAGAAATTCTGGGGCTGGGATTGTGGCTTAGCGGAAGAGCGCTCACCTAACATGGGCGGGACTCGGGTTCAATCCTCAGCACCACATAAAAATAAAGGCATTGTGTTGTGTCCATCTACACCTAAAAAATAAATATTAAAAAAAAGAAAAGAAATCCTGTCCCCCCACAAAGTGATTTATAGATGCAATGAAATCCCAGGACGTTTCTATTGTCTGCTTTTTGGAAAACTGAAAAGTCAATTCTAAAATTTATATGGAAATGCAAAGGAAACAGGATATCCAAAGAAATCTTGAAAGAAGAAAACAAAAAGTTGGAGATTTTAATCTGATTTCAAAACCTACTATGATGATATAATAATCTATAAAGGGAAGTTATGCTATAGAGAAAGACATAATTGATCAATGAAGAAGATTCTCATTTGACTTCTGAATAAAGAAACTAAACAATAGGAAAAAAAACAATCTTTAATAAATGGTACTAGATATCCATTTAAAAAAAAAAAAAAAGATCCCCAAGCCCTTATGTCACACAAAAATTGAGACAGATTCTAGACCTAAACAGAAATGCTATAACAACAAAGCTCCTAAAAGAAAACATAGGAGAATATCTTCATGATTTAGGGGCAGGCAAAGATTTCTTCACAGGGTGGAGGGTATATGCAAAGGCCCTGAAGGAGAAAAGATTTTGATTTTTACATGTAAAATGCTACAGCCTGTGTGGAACAGAAGTCGGAAAGTTTCTGAAAAAGTGAAAGATGCTCATCAAATCACCCAGCAATCCCACTCCTAGGTTTTTACTCTAAAGAGATTAAAAACTATGGTCATACACAACCCTGCATGAAAATGTTTATAACAGCTTTATTCCTATTTATCAGACTGCAAACAACTCAAATACCTTTGAAAAGATGAATAAACAGACGGTGATACACTCACACAACAACGTACCAGTCAGAAATAAAGAGGAATGCACTATGCATACATGCCAGAACATGCATGAAGCTTTGTGCTCAGGGAAAGAAGCAAGATTCAAAAGATTATTCCATTTATAGAATGTTGGAAAAAGTCAAAGCTGTAGGGACACAGGACAGACTAGTGGTGGCAGTCAGAAGGGATAGAGAGAAGGGTCAAACACACAGAAGTGGCACAGAGGAAGTTGGGGGAGTGCTGGAATTGTTCTGTGTTCTGATTGTACATCAAGCTCATAGTACACCAAGACAAGCAGAAATGCTACAGTATGTAAGTTAAAAATCCAACTCCACCAGGCATCTCACCCCCACTCAGCCACTGCCACCACCTGTTGGAGAGACGCAAGCTCCTAAGCACATGCTCAGGCCTCAAAGCCCTTCCTGCCTAGAACTCTCTCCCCCGCCACACTCCTGGCCCCCCTCCACCACTCCAGCTGGCAGGAACCACAGGGCTCCACAGCCCAACACCTTTATGCCTCGGGGCCTTTGTCCATGCTGTCCCTGATCAGATGCCCTTAATTCCCTCCCTCCCTGGCAAGCTCCTATTTGTTCCTTCAAATGTGTCTCAAATGTCACCTCCTCAGGTGGTCATCCAAGCGACAAGCAATGAGGCTGTGCAGATGCTGAACGCAGCCAGGTTGAGCAGACTAACACTGTCTACTACCCCAAGGACATGGTGGCCAAGCTGCATCTTTGATCAAGGTGTCTGCATTCCAAAGACATCATTGTGGTGAAGAAATGAGAGGCAAGGGACCCGCACCCAACAGAAAAACACGCACCTCCTCCGAGAGGCTTATTCTAACCTGAAGAAGCAATGAACTGAAAGCTCTCAAGAGACAGAAGTGAAGGAAAGAGGGGTCACTTAAAGAGGGGACAGACCTCCAAGTCCTGCTCTGGTCTTCCTAGTACCTGCCCTTTTAGGTCCCCCAAGGCACAGTTTATCCAAAGTTTCCCTACAGTCCCCTAGGTCACCTCCATAAGAAAGAAGCAATCCCTCCCCGTAGCCAGGTGGATTACAGCAGCAGTGAAGCCCCAGAACTGCTTCAGCGAGGTTTCTCAGGCCGTGGCTCTGCTCGTCAGAAATAAAAAGCAGGGCTTCAGCGCCGTGCAATTAATGCAGCAAACATTGATTTCTGCACTGTAAGAAGCTGGTTCATTAATTCCAGATGCTCCCACCAGTCAAAGCCAGCCTCGGCCTCTTTGCAATATGAGGCAAATGAGAATAGTGAATTTTAAAATTCCTTTCTGCAGCAACCTTTATTACCAAACAGAGCATAAAACCCACCCACCCAGACGGCTTAATTCTTCCTAAATAATTAACAGCACCTGCTCACCTCTCCGTTTACAGGGGCAAAACTCACTGCACTCCTCAACCCTTCTTGGGAGAAGAGGTTGCGGCTGCCTTCCTTGCCCCCACCTGATTTGCTTAGGGGGACCCCCTCCCAGGCCGGGCATTATGATTTGGCTGGATTAGATTTCTCTCAATTACCTTTGGAAGGTAAAGACCCAACGGGGGGCTTCCTGAGAAACACATCTGGGGCTTCTCAAGAGCAAAAATGGAAGGGGAAGCCTTCTGCAGGTTTAAACCTTCATTTTTCTAATTTCTTCAAATTTTCTGTTAGAAGAATAAGTGCGGAAAGCAAGGCTCCAACTTGAATTCAAGTCCAGGAAGGCCCGGGAGCAGGCCAGGTGTGTTGTGGGTATTCCTAGGATTCAGAGCACCTTGCTACCTGAAGTACGGTTCTCTTTAGGCTGCATCAGCGTCTCCTGGGAGTCTGTTAGAAATGCAGACTCTCAGGCCCCACCCAGGTCCTTCTGAGTCAGAATCTGCATTTTAATGAGATCCTCAGTGGTCCATGCACACATCAAAGTTGAGAAGTGCAGGTGAAGAAGGGCTGACTAAAGGAGGTAACCAAGGGACCTCCTTGCTGGTTCCACCGGGAGCAGAGGAAGGAGTCTCCACTTGCCTGTCCCATGCTGTGAGCACAGCCCTGCAGCCCAAGAACCACCACAGCCCTGAGACCAAGCACCCTCCAACCAGCCACCAGCCACTGGTCCAGCAAGGACATCAGAATGGTTCAGAACACCTCAAACCACAAAGCCCTTGGTGATACCTGGACCAAGAGATCAGCACCACCTAGCACTGACCACAAGAGCAGAGTCTCAAGACCCCAGGCCTCAATTCCCAGGGGTCCAGGAGGTTCTTTCGTGCTCAGGTTGGAGATTACAGTAAGTAATCTCCTGACTGAGATCACTTACCAAAAGGATCCCACCGGGTGGAAGGTTGGCCTCTGATGGGCCTCATTTTGCTCTGACGCCCTCCAATTCCAAGTAAGTGCCGCAGTGGGGAGACCCACATTGCTTTCTAGATGAACAGGAAGTTGGGATGGATGAAAGGGAAGAAACAGTTCCAACAAGGGGTCATTAATCTGGGGGCAAGGTCGGGCAAAAGACAGGCACCTGGGATCCAAGTTGAATGGACTCCCCCAAACCAATAGCACGTTTCTTTGGCGAGAGGCAGCTCCTGGGCATGCCGTCCTTTGCCCCCCTTCCCAATTCCCAAGAACAGTCTCTTTATCCAAGAGGAAGCCGGGGATGAAACACTCAGTCTTCTGACCATGTGGGTCCCCCTGTGTCTCCCCAGCCTCCTCAGTTATCCCCAGAACGCAACGAAGATTTCATGCACCAAATACCATGCGGCTCCAATTGTCATTTCAGGATTCACACTGTTTTAATGAATGCCAAAACTGTTTTTTCACTTGATAGAGCCTGACAAGACCAACAATCACAGATTAGAGAGAAACTTCTTGCTTTTCAACAAAGGTTAATAAATAGTGACAGCATTAAGTCTATTCTGATTAACTATGCTGAAAGATATTATTGCTGTTTGTAACATGAAATCATTATTGGATTAAGCACAGCATATAAAAATGAAATGTGAGTTTTAATCTCAAATGTAGAACTCGGCTGCTGGGATGGAGGCGGGGGTGACATGCAGAGGCCCGTATTAATTTTTAAGTTGCTCTGGCAAAGGAGTATTATATGTCATTTTTCTGGTCTGGGCTCTGATGGGGAAAAGAGGTACCTTAGTGAAGTCTCTCATTACTCCCACCCAGGGACAGACCAAGAAGTAAACAACACTGACAAGCCCCCAGGCTCAATCCTGTCACAACACGAAGAATAGCAGGTGTCTTTGACCTCAAAGACTTCCCCCAAGAAAATGCCAACCCCAAGCCAGAAGCTGGAGAGGGGACACCCCCCCTCCCCCCCACACACACATTACCTAAGGAAGAATCAGAGGGAAGGCGTGAGTAAAGGGTCCTAGTGGGGTCACTGACCCGGGACCTGCTGGAGAGTAGACCCAAGTTCAAGCCACTGCTTTGCCCTCTTCCCCACCACCCAATCCACTGAGGACTACTGAAAATGGCCCAGCTGCATGGTTCAGATATTTTGTACATGTGCCCACTGAGCACACAGACTGTGGTCTCCAAGGCTAGGATGGAAAACGTCCACAGTGAGCCCAAGGCAACTTGTCCTCCCAGGAAGCACTCCAAGACCCTGGGGGAGACAAGGGTGCTCAGGAGTTGAACTGGGAAGCCCCCGGATGCTAGAGACAGGAGGAGGATTCAATTATACATGCATCCGTGGGCTGCTAACGATGTGTTTTTGAAACCTTCCTTGGCCACCTTTGAGGATGCTGGAGAAACAACTTACTCTTTTGGAAAATTCCATCTAAAGGGAAAGAAGGAAGCACATACCTACCCTTTCCTGCACACACTTTCCTTCAAGGTAAGCAAATAACTGCTATGGGGTGGCTTCTCAGTAAAGAGGTCTCCCAGCTAAGAGTGAGGGGAGGGAGAGAGAATCAACTTCTCCGTGTCTAGCAGCCCTGAACGAATGGACCCAGACCATGACTATCAGTGGGCACGAAACCCAGTGGATGGAAAGTCTATGGGGAACTTGACAGTGGAGGGATGAGGCTGGCAGCTCTGAAGCCACTGATCAATCTCAGCATCACAGAAGAGGAGACAGCGGACCTTGTGCAGCTCCTGATGGAAGGGCTCTCGGCCACCGGCCATGTGGTCTGGCCAGAAGTATCAAACTGGCATCTCATCAAGCTTCCGGGGCTACCACCAGTTCCAAGGAGACCCAGGGGATGGAAGGGAGCACTGAATGATACCATGGGGATGTGATGTGCTCAGTCAACAACAGTGGAGGGAAATGCTATGGGACGAGGGGTCTGGTTGCTTGGGCTAGAAAAAAATGCAAGAAAAAGAGGAAGAGAAAGAGGTGGAGTGGGAGGGGAGAGGGAGAGAGATGGAGCAGAGATAGGGATGGGGCAGAGGAGGGGACACAACAGATCATGGACCTGTGCATCCATACTGATATAACGACTGCATAAATAATGGGACAGACAGGAAGGCTCTTTAATAAATGTAGAAGTACTTGGAAACAGAAAATCACCATTTGGCCAACAGCACATAAGACCCGTGGCACACAAGACACTTCCAAGGATGCTAAAATTAGTGGGCAAGAAATGATGAGAAACGGTATTACATTGTCTCCAAATGTTTCCCTACCAGACACTCATTAATTAAAAAGGGGAAAACAGGAACTTCTCAGTGGGGAAGCCAGCAGACATCACCTTGAGCAAGCGGCCAGTTTTCATCAACAGCCACAGGATGGGCAACCTCAGCACACAGCCTCACCCCTGCAGTGCTTCTGCCCAGATTGCACTGTTGGCACCCCATCGTGAGTGAGCTTCCTACATCCCCCACAGAAAGACCTTCCACAAAACAGCCAGTTTGCACACACAGGGTCAAGTGGTGAAAGACCAGGACGGAAGAACTGCGTTCACACTGATGGAGACTCAGGGCCCTGACCATGTGATGCAACGGCAAGATCTTGAAACGCACACTGCGTCCAAGAAGGTCACTCCTGGGACAAGGAGCAAAATCTGAGTTAGAGCAGAGTTGAGCGAATGATGGTGTTGCGCCCTGGCCGGTTTCCCGGATTTTGTCACTGCTCCGTGGTCAGGCTGGATGTTAACATTCAGGGAACCCAGGGAGTTCTTCATTGTGTTTTTGTGACTTTCTGTAAATCTTTTTGTAAGGATCTCAAAATGAAAGGTTAAAAAAAAAAAGTTAGACTTTTAAATGAAGTACACGTGAAGCCTCCCCTAACTGCTCTCTTTATGTATTTGATTTTCATCATATGAACTGTACCTTCAGGCACTTCTCACACTGGAGCTGACCAGGTCCATCCCACACCTGTCCCCTCCCTACACCTTCAGACCCCCACCTGAGGAATGGGCATTCAGCTACAGGGCAGACACCCCAGCACCCCCAAGTCCCCTGAGCCAAGGACAGAAGGACGGAGTAACTGTGGTGCACTGGCGGCATCCGACCCTGCCCAGGTGAGGCCCTCAGCTGCAACAACTCCCAGAGGCAACAAAAAGATTTAGCTGGGAACACAGAGAAAAGAATTGTAAGTGACGCCTTCATGACAACTTTGCCGGATTAGATTAGGTAGAAAATCCTGAGGAAGGACAGTCGTGTCCCAGTGGGTGCTGAGAAGGTTTCTGCAAAGGAGAAACTGGCCTGGGCTCTGCTGGACCCCAAGCAGGAAAGTCACCAGGGGTCTTGCCAGACCTTGAGCATGATTCAGGGGGGACAGGACCACTATACATTTGTGAGCACCTGTCAACAGGGCAGAGGTGCAGATTCAATGAGATGTGAGTCACCACTTAGCCCGATGCCTGGCCGGCATCGACCAAGGGCGGTGGCCTTGCAGACCACCACTGCAGCTGCCCATGGATCACGGCACCGGAGCTGCTGACCAGCATGCCCCACACTCCATTCTGCCACACCCTCACCCCTCCCTGTCCCTCTGCCCTCTCCAGGCCACACTGGACAACAGCTGATCCCCACCTCACCAGTGACTTTCGGTCCTCTTTGTCTTTCTGCCTATGAAGCCCTGGGACAGGAACTTTGTTTTCTGCCCCACCCCTTTTCTGGCACAGGGTGCTGAACTGATTGATGTCATGGCCTTCCTTCAGGAAGGGGTCCAGGATTGCCTGAGTCAAAATCCTTCACCCTTCCTCGGCTCCACTGGCACTGCGCTTCTGTGTCCCCAGTAATGAAGACCCATCGTCAGTATTCAAATCAGCACTGCACCAGAGCACCCGTCACCCCATTCAGCCACACTCTGGGTCCCCTGAAAAGCCCACACAGCATGAGTACTGCTTACCCACTGTGCAGACAAGGAAGCCAGGTCCCAAGAGGTGAATCCGCTGGCACAAGGCCACTATCGTAGAGGATAGGGGAAGGCTTCTGCCTTGTGCCAGGACAGGCAGCGAAGGAGGCAGGAATCCACACTTCCCGCCTCCTGGGCTGAGCTCCTGCCAGAGGGAGAGTCAGATGCACCCCAGCACACACGCCAGGAGCTGTGGCTTCCACAGCAGCCCCTCCTGAGCCAGTCACCTCGTCCTCAGCTTCTCCCCAGAAGGGAAGAAATCGATAATCGTTGCCTATCAACTTGATTATCAAATCAACAGCATTGGGCCCCCGAGGCCACAGGTGGTCCTTCTAAACCCCAAGACCCCATCTCAATACAGTTAAAAGAACATTTCCTTTTAATCACCCCAAATATTTCTGAGGAGGTGGGGATAAATAAAACTGCTTGGGGAGAAAGCCAGGAGATGGGTCTTGCACACGACCTGTACCCCAGTGGGGTAAGGACAAGAGCAAGGGCTGCCCTGGGAATCCCAAGGTGAGTGGGTGGGATCCTCTGATCCCCAGTGTCCCTGACCTCAGGGGGGTTCTCCAGGGCTTACTGGGCTGCTCTTTGCTCCTGTTCGATAGGAATGGAGTATAACACCCCTTCATACCTGATTCTGCAAACAGCCAGGATCCCGTGATTACTTGCGCTATTCCAGGTTCTTTTCTTAAATATATTACATGAAATATCTCATTTTTCAGACGAGGAATCAGGGGTCAGAAAGGTGACGCAACTTGCTCCATGTCACACAGCCAGAAAAGCAAAAAGCTGAGATTTGAACCCAGGGAAGCTGCGTGAGACGGCCTGTCCAAGTCTTTAGGACCCATTTATAAATGACAGGGTTCAGCAAAACGATTTCTGAGCTTCCCTTAACTCTGCCTGTCCATGAGCCTCCCATGAGCCATCCTGGGATTTGGCTTCTAAATGAAATCCTTCTCACTGGCCCAATCCATCAACAAGCACTCACGGGGCACCTGTCACGCTTCTTACACTATGAATGGGAAGGGGGAGGAAGAAAGCAAAAATGACGTTCTGGCCTGCCAGGCACCCCAGCCTACCTGACACCAACACAGCGCAGCTGGGACACAGAATTAGGAACAAGGCCAAAAAAAAAAAAAAAAAGACAGCAGTGCCAAGGGAGATAGAGGAGGGGGCAGGGAGGACAGCATCCATAAGCACAGAGGACAAGAGTGGCAAGAAGAGGAGGGAGCAGCTGGGCCAGCTGAGGAGCCCAAGCAGGACTGGAGAGCAGGCAGGTCTGGGACAGTGAGAAGGAAGGAAGGACACTACAGGTGCTCAGAACAGCTCAGGCGAGTGCACAGACCCATGTGGGTCCAATCTGTGAATCCTGGGACATTTCCTAGAGCTACTGGGAAAGTTGATTTCCTGCCCGAGGAGTTGGCAAGCTGGTGAAATAGCTGCCAGGGGAGAACCCTGGCTGAGAACAAAGCCCACCCACACAGGCAGCTAAGCCAGGAGATGAACAGGATGAGCAAACATCCTTCGAGTAGCTGGATACAGCCATGCCTGAAGTCATTACCTGGAACTTTCAGGGCACATGAGCCAAACCCTTTTTGGTTTAAGTAGGTCCTAGGTGAGTTTCTCACACATGGAAGCTAAGACTCCTACTCCTTATAGTAGAGAACACCCCCAGAATCCCCCTCACTGAGACACTCCTGGAGACGTCCACTCGAGATTCATTCATCAACCAGCTCTATTGCTTCACTTGATCCCACGGGGCATCTCCTTGCATCCAGGTACTAAGATCCCTCCACAGCAGAGCATGACTGCTGTGGTCACCTCCATTGCCTTGACCCCTTGCTGGTCTGCCAGTCGTATGTGTACCCACATCTGTTTCCTGCTAACTTCTCTATCTCCAACCCTCGCCATCGCAGCCCACCGACTGCCTCCAGGACAGGTTCCTGCACCCACGGTTCTGCAGGGGGAGGGAGAGGAGAGATCCTTGCACGGAAAGCTGCCAGGTTTGCCTGATCCCAGCACTCCCTTGGGCCCAGTGGACCTAGGGGCACCTGTCCACCCACCCGTCCACGCACTTGCTGGGACTACTGGACACCTGACCTTTGGCCCAAAGCACCAGATTGAGTCTGATTCCAGGATGAGCTCCTTGGTGAGATGGAAGAGGCTCCGCCCTGACAAGCCCATAGGGTGATAGGAGTGCCCCCTCTATGAGGAAACTTAGAAACTCGTCTGCTGCTGATAATGGAAACATGTCCCTTCCCATAGACACCACGGCATCAATTTCAAATCTTGTTAAACTGGCAAGAAATGTTCCCTTGCAAAAATATAAACTAATAATAATAATGATCACTTCTTTTAAAAAATCACTTGCTCTGCCAGCTTCCAGGATAAATATTTTAACTATACAATCTTGTTGAATCTTTGCTACAATTTTATATGGGAGTGGCGTAAAGAAAAGCTCAGAGAGATTACGTAGCTGGCTCAAAGTCACCCAGCAACTGAAGGAACCAGGATTTCTACACATATTTGGAAGATACCAAAATGTCTCCGTGGAGAACCTTCTCTCTGTAAAATGGGAGTAGGCTGGATCTACTGTGAGGAGTTCCACAGGGACTAGAGGAGGCCACGCAGTGTGCTCAGCTCACAGCTGGACGGGTGCAGGGCACCTCACCTGCAGCCTGAGTCTTACTCATCACTAATGTGCCCTGGCAGGGTCCAAGGAGGGCAGTGCAGGGCGCAGGGTAGCGCCAGGCTCTGGGGAAACACCTCACCGCCCTCGCCCTGCCCTGCTGTCTGCTGAGGACGCTCAGACATCAGTGGGTCTCAGAAGTCAGTCGGCCTCAGACGAGTGCACACACCAGCCGGGTGCACTGGCCCAATGCATCTCAGAGGGGAGATGCCAGATGGCTCCCCTGACTCCTGGCTGCCGCCCAGAGCAACTAAACCCAATGCTGCGCCCACTTGCCAGATCACTTCAGGAGAGACGAGCATGGCGCTAGGGTGGCCCAGCCACATAGGGCACCCACCCAGCACCCATGCCACACCACCCGGTCCAGGTGCCTGGCTTACAGCTGCAGGAGTGAGCTCCATGTTGTGTCTCTAGGGAGGATACCGTGCGCTGGCGGGATGTTCTAATCTGGGTTCTGCACCCAGAGATGACAATAGCAGCTAAGGCTCCATGGCACTCTCCGAACCTCTTACACTAGGTGTGGAATTCAGCCCTCACAGTACCACCAAGCAGTAGGTACTACCATTAGCCTCGTTTTACAGGTAAGGCAACTGAGGCACAGATAAAATGACCTGTTGAGATTACATGCAGATAGGACACAACCTAGGCCACCTGGCCCATGCGAATCTGCAATATTCAAGACAGACCCTGAGGTTATAAGTGAGAAACAGCCCTGACCCTGGCACTGTCATGATTCCATTTTACAGATGAGAAACCTGAGGCTCAGAGACATTGAGCAATATCCTCAAGGCCACACAGTACTCAATGGCAGGCTCTGGACCTGCAGTTGGCACTGGCTTGATCATATCGCATTTTGTACAGCACCTGGTTTCTACTGTGTGATATCTGACTCCTGCACCCCAGCCACCCAATTCTGCAGAAGGTGATACTTCAATAAAACAAATCCCAAAGGTATGATGAACTAGACAGAGATAGAGATTCAAAAGATTCCCCTGGCTCTGTGGAGAAGAGCACTCCCTGAAGAGGACGGTTTTCTGCCTTGGAAAAGGAACTTTGGCAGATCACACCCTGCAGGTGGCCAGGCTCAGGGCCACTGCAGTGTGGTTGTGATGGGGGGAAATCCCCAACAATCTGCAGGGCTGCAGCCAGTATCCCACCCCCAGCTAGAGAAAACTCCCTTGAAGGATCACATCTGTCACCCAGGAGTCCCACTGGCCAGCAATGGGCATATCTTAGGAAAGCACATTCTGTGTCAAAGTCATTTCCTATTTGTAAAGCATACCCCCCAGTAGGACACCCTCTGTCTTATCAGCCCGGCCATGGAAGGCAAAGCCCCACCAGGCCTTGCTGGTTGGAGTGGTAGGGGTTAAATATGCCCACTACCCTCGGAGGGAGCCACCAGGCCAGAGCTAGGGCTACAGGAGGAGTGCAGCCTTCTTCCCTGTGTGTTGATCTAGTGCCAACGAGGCTGGAGACAGCCAGCTGCCCCAGGGGCTCTGATGGGGCTCCCAAAGCCAGGGCACCACGTACACTCACACACAGCACTCATATGTGCTTACAGACCTTCTCACGCGTGTGCACGCTCACCCAGCACTGCCCACCCTCAGCAAGCTCTCACGCCACACAGACACTCACACTCCCAGACACCCTCCCCCACGCATGTTCATGGTTAAACACATGCTCGCATGTTCAAACACACATATGTATGTGCACTCCCAAATACACACCACGGACATGCACACGTAGTGTGGACACCTGCAACCACACAGACCCACAGTCACACACCCAAGATGCACACTCACACACAGAAAAAGATACATAGGGTCCCAGACCACCACCTAGCCACACCCGGGGCACATTCCGAGGACAAGCACAGAGAGTCAAGACAACCCGCGAACACACACACAGCCAAGATCCAGGCCTGTCTCACATATGGATGACCCTCAAAGCCACGATGCACACAGGGAACCACATGGAGAGCCACACACACACAGACACAGGACACATACATGAATTCTCAGCCTGGGCACTCACCCTGGGCAGCTCCTGCCCTCTCCCCACTGACAGAGGCCCCTGGGAGCGTGCGGTGCAGCCCGGCCCGGCAGCCAGAGCCACTGCGAGGGCCGTCAGCAGCGCCGCGGCACATAAAAAGTGAATGTGCAAAAATAAAAGCGAAAGGCTGCGATACAGCCGTCCCCTTCCCACAGGACTCCGCGCTGACGCAGGTTCTGCTCTGCAATAAACATTTTCATTCTAATTTTAAAGACATTAGCATCACCTCCTTGGCTCTGGATCTAGCCAGACAGCACCTCGCCTCCTGCACTGTCCACTGGTTGTGCTGAGAGGGGACACAGGATCCACCCTGAACCACGGCCCTGGTCTGGGGACCCACAAGCCACCAGGTCTGATTGTACACCACCCCTGTGGGCCCTGGGTTTAGCCCCTGATAAAATAGTTGGGTGGTCAGAGGGCCTAGGAGCCCCAAATCTGGCAGGGACACCCCCAAGATTCCCCCAGGGATTCTGTCTCACCCAAGGGATCCAATTCTGTTTCCACCAGGAGCGCCATGGAGGGGAAGGCAGCTTCCAGGGGACAGGGTGTACACTGGGCTCCTCTGCCACCCCATGAGCACCCTGCCTGCAAACCTGGCTCGCCTCACACCTCCCACAGGGCCCACCTGGTGTCCAGGCTCGGCAGGGCTCCAGGGAGAAGAAACCACATAATGGTCTGTGAAAGCCAAGCACACCGTTTACAGAGCCGGGAGGCCCAAGCCCCAGAAGGCTGCCCTGCTCCATCCTCGGCTCTCGCCTGGCCCACGCATCCTGGTGACCCTGGGCTCTGTGATCAGTGATCTCCAAAGTCCTCCTCTGAGCCTTTGCCCAAGCTGTCCCTCCTGCCTCTCCGCCATGTCTGTGCCTGACTGCCCTTCAGCTCTGAGCTTCCAAGTCACTTCCCTTCATATAGCTGGAGGTCTGGATCCCATGCCACATGGGGCCCCCAGTTCCTGCCAGTGCTGAGCTGTATGTCATGTGTGG
Organism: Marmota marmota marmota; assembly: GCF_001458135.2. NCBI lineage: Eukaryota > Metazoa > Chordata > Mammalia > Rodentia > Sciuridae > Marmota > Marmota marmota. The sequence goes on along the minus strand of NW_026000138.1, from coordinate 3,752,660 downwards.
CCTCCTCCAGGAAGTGCCTCAGCCCTCCAGACCCGCTGAGCACCTCTCCTCCTGGCTCCTGGCTCAACACAGCTCCTCCCAGGCCGGTTCTGTCCTGGCCTGTCTCTGCCTGGAGGCTCCCCAATGACGGCAGGGCACAGCCTGTGGTGTTCCCTGTGTCGGCACAGCAGCCCATTAGATGGTTGTTGAATGACTGGATAAATGAACAACCAGCACACACTGGCCAAGGCCAAATCCCCCAGCATGGCTCAGGGTATTCTTCCTCAGGACTTGTACAGAACGATCAGGAGAGGGAGGGAAGCCCTGGCTAGAGACAGAGAGGTGACAAAGGCTCCCTGGTCCTACAGGCTCAGCTCTGGGGCAAGGGTGACAGGCCCCCTCTGGTCGTTCCCAACCACTACTGCGTCACTCCATTGCTAATTAGGGCTCTACGGTCCTGAGCGCAAAAGTATGGGGTAGAAAAAAGAAATGTCAGCAGATGGCTCATGGCAGCCTCCGCATCTTCGCTCCAGGGACTGTTGAGTCTCCCTTGAAATGTCCCTACACCAGCCTTATACAGTGTGGCCTAGCCAACTGCAGTGGCTCCTCCCTTATCCCCTCACCCCCCCCCCCCGAAGCGCTCCTTTGCACACGGCCTCAGAGCTCTCCGCAACACGCAAGTGCCCCCACCACTCCTTTCCCCAGCTCAGACCCTCAGTGGGTCCCTATAGTTCTTGGAATTAAGCCCTCAAATCCCCACCCTGAGCCTCAGGAGCAAAGTCCAGACTGTACCCAATAGTCCAGGAGGTCTCGCCTGACCAGATGCCCACGAACCACTCCTCACTCACCCTCCCAATTCAGAGGCCCACAACTCCCTGGAGCCCGGGTTCCCATCCTCTGTGCCAAGCCACCCGCATCCCCTGCCTGGTGAACTCAGGCCTCAAGACCTGCTGCAACAGGCCCTCTGTGGCTCCTTCCCAGCTCCTGGCTCTGACCACCTGCTGAGTGTGGCTCCCACGGCTACAGAAAAATGCCATTTTGTGCTATAACGGGTGGCCTTCTTCCCCAGTTACCCCCTGAGAGCTGGAGCTGTCTTATTTATCTAAGGGCTCCCCAGATCCGGCCCAGAGTAGACACATGAATATGCATTAGTTATTGCTGCTGTGATTAATATAATTTTTAAGCTCCCTCTACTGCTGGTGCTTTGCTCTCGGCTTCTAGATTAGTTTGTTTTTCATAAATAAAGCCAAAAAGAAAGACCCAGGCTCCTTTGCTCCCTCCCAGGCTCCCCAGGCTGTAGTCTAGAGGGAAGAACTGGAGAACTAGCAGGTGAGCAATGGGGGAAGCTGTCCCCAAAATGAAACCAGAGGCAAGGGGAGATGACAAGGCTCATCAGCCCAGGACAGAAGCTGAGATCCAAGACCTTTAGGCCCAGCCCAAAGCAAAGTGGGCCACCACTGCAAGGCCACAGCTGGTGGGCTCAGGCGACACTCAGGACTGAGGACCCCATATCACCTTCCTGGGCACATTAGAAGTCAGGACTCATGGTTAATATGAGAAGAAAACAGGAAGGAAAGTGCCGGATGCTGCCTGATGGATGGGAAAGACCCCCCCCACTTTTAGGACTTTTTGCACTTAGATCAGAGACCACGTGAGGCCAAGCTCTCCTCTGCCCGCAACTTCCAGGCAGGGTGCCTGGCCAGTTCTACCTCCAGTCAGAAGCCCACCTGGTGGGAAAGCAGCCCTGCTCTCTGGAGGGAAACTGGGCTGGTCAATGGGGACTTCAGCACCAGAAAGAAGGAACAGGTGACAGGAGTACCAAGAGACCTTGGGCAAGTTAAACTCGGTTTCCTCCTACAGAAAATGGGTAGGAAGTGCCTAAGATTCCACAGGGGCATGCCCAGCAGGGGGCCCACTCTGCCCCATGCACAGACAGGGGCCATTTTGATGATAATCTGAGTAACCCAACTGGCTTCTGGGAAAGGAGCCCTGGCGGACAAGAGAGACCAAGATCCAATTGTCCCTCACCGCCCGCCCGTCAGGAAGGGCTGCATCTTGGCTGGGAATAAGAACCAGACTCTGGTAACAACAATGCCGAGTGGGGCAACTCCTGTCTCTACTTGCTGAAGGGGCTTGGTGGCACCTTGTCTCTGGCTCTCATTCACCCGTGAGCCCCTCCAAGCCCAGCAGGCAGGCCCAGCCAAGCCCCTGGCGCTCTCTCCTGCCCCTCACTGCCAGCTCGGCTGGGCCTGGTGCCCTTGCTGGAGGAGGCTCAGACTGACGGAGGCCGGGGCTCAGGGGCCGCTCATGGGGCGATCTCTGAGCACGATGGTGAGCTGCTCCCGTTTTCAAGGGCTCACTCTAGGACAGCTCCAGACCCAGAATTGCCTACTGCAGTGCCAGTGTGTCCCCCAATTATGGCTTTGAGACACTGAAGCGGGTGACAGCGCCCACAGAAAGCAAAGATGGACAGAGGCTGTGAATTTCCCTTGGGTGGCAGAGAGTAAAGTGGGGACGTAGTAACAGCACGATCACAGCAACCATCTTCTCAGCGAGAGCAGCTATAGCTCATGAATGCCAGCTGGTGCCTGACCTTGCATGAGTCCCTGCCCAGCGCCCTCTCATTGCTCCTCGTCACAGCCCCAAGGAAGGTAGTGTTGCTGTGCTTACTCTACAAAGGAGGAAACCGAGCCTTCAAGTGACAAAGTCATCTCCCCCTTCACTCCATTTTCTAGACCAAGAAACAAAACTCAGAGAGGGCAGCTCACTCACCGGAGGACACAGGGCAACAGACGGCGATTTGATTCCAGGTTTATCTGACCTTCGTGCTCCTCAGCATACCCGTTCCCTCCCCAGGAAGACCCAAAGCCTGTCATTCAAGAACAGTGACGGAGTCCATAAGAAACTCCAGGGTCTATTCCATGCTGGCACAACTGAGGCGAGGGCGATGAGCCCTGGGGCCCTTGTGGCCGACCTTTTGAAGACAGAGAGTGCCAAGCCTCATCGCCCTCGAAGTGGCGGGCACCACACAGGGTCTGGGGAGGGTCCCATCATCCAGGAAGCCCTCCTTTTCTCAGAGACCAAGAGTGGCCTCCTAGTGAAAAAAGACAGCTGCAAGAGGCTCTGGCCCACCACACCAGATGGACCTGCGTGAACAACCTCAGCACCATCTCCAACTGCTTAAACAGGCAGTGCCACCAGCAGCTGGGCACTGGTGCAAGCAGGGCTCGGGGAAGCCACACACCCCTGATCGCTGTCCCTGCCGCCCCTCTGAGCTCCAGCAACAGCAGCACTTACCTACCTGGAGGAGAGGCCGGCTCCCAGTCCCTGCGAACTCCTCCTGACCTTTGGCCATGACAAGGTGGCAGGGGCTGCTCAGGCCGGGCCCAGCCACGGCCCCCGCCTCTCCTTCACGAGGCTCTCAGAGTTATCGATTATGCCTCTGGAATGGCCAGGATGATTCTGCTCAGCTTCAAATACCTGATTCTCAGGAATCCCTTGACCAGGAGGTCACAGAGCTGCCTTTAGAGCTTGAGGGAGATGCAGCCGGTCCGCAGTTCACACCGCACTGCGCCCTGGCCATCAGGCTGCCCGGCTGCTGCTGGAGTCCACCAGGAGATACTTATTTAAACAGCCTCTCAAGGCTTCTGAGGAAAGTGCAGTTATGCATTTTCCCTTCTTGCTGGCGCGAACGACTATAGATAAACATCAATTCGCTCCTGCGGATCACAGTCACAGTAAATAAATTTTTCAGGAAGCTTGAGATCTGCACAAAGGCTCCGCCAAGCTCCCATTTCACACAACATCAATGTTTGGCCTCCAAGAAATAAAAGCTCTAAGGTGGCCATCGCCAGGGCAAAATTATCAATTGTCAAATCACTTTTAAAAGGGAGAGAAGACAATCACTTCAGGGAGACGGTTCCTCCTGTGGCTTAAAAAATAAAAGGTGGGCAGATGATTACTTCACCCACAAGCTAACTACCGGGACTTGCCCCTAAGCATGGTGTCTGTCCCCCAAATTTCTGGCCTGGGACCCACTGCCCCCAGGAACTGGTGCAGCCACAGCCTAAAGCAGCCACTTCCGGCTGAGTTCAGTGACTTCAATATCTCAGGCGCTGAGTTATTTTTACTTTCTCAAAGTGGGTTTTTTTTTTCCACTACTTTTAGAAGTGGCAGACGAGGCTTGTCTATTATAAAATATTTGTTGCAAACACACACACACACACACACTCACTCTCTCTCTCTCTCTCATTTGCTCACCACCCCACACACAGTTCCTGTCTGTGTAAAAATCTCAAGTCACCACGGAGTAAGGGACAGGAGAGGGGAAAGCTGAGTCCTGCTCCTGGCAGGGCTGGGCTTTAGGTGGCTCTGAGTCTCCGGCTCAGTGCAATTCTGATGAGCAGGGGTTGGGGCAGTTCTGAGCTGGAAATCTTGAGAAGACCAACTTACAGGTGGGGAGACTGAGGCCTGGGAGAGCCCAAGGAAGGGAGAAGTGGACTCGGATGTAACTGCATCTAAATCAGTTCTGACTCTGGCTGTACAGACGAGGGCAGGCATCTTCAACCTGCCTGAGCCTCAGTTTCTCGATCTGTACTGTGGGATTGAGATAGGAATTTGGGAATAGAGGGAGAGATACTAAGTGTCACAGAAGTACCCATTAACCACTGAAATGCTGAAAACACCCATGAACCACTGCAGCTCCTGGGCGACAGTTGTTTCAACACGAGGGCAAAGCACAGCACAGGAAAACTGCACGAGATCCCGTCACTCCCCCGGCCCCAGACCCTCGCAGCTGTCCCGCTATAGATACAAGCACCCCTACCAATGGGCTGCTATCTCTCCCACTGGAGATGGCCCGCATTCTCCTTTGAATACGTACCTACTTTCCTAAATAAACCTGTCTATGCCTTTGACTGAGGTGGGCTGAAATTCCATTCTATCAGGTATGCCAAGAACCCACTGTCCTGAATCAAGTCCCCTGTCTCTCTGGAAACTCCCTAGACCCTTCTTTGGAGGCACACCTTCTCCCGTGGCAGGATGGCCATGGTCTCCTCCTTGCAGGATCCCTCCATTCATATCTGCCGGCTTTGTTCTTCAGGGCCCAGGTCCACATAGGCAATGGTTGGCAGGACTAGGAGCTGAGAGGAAGGAGCACTGTTCTCGGAGTCAGCAGATCCTCGGCCCCATGACTGCAAATCACAGTTCCTCCCCAGATAGTGAGGCCATGGATGAGTCGGCCTCCGGCATTAAAATCCACAGTGGTGTCTTTGTGACCTTCACAGGGGAGACACTTTTATCATCCCCACTTATACAGAGGAACACAGAGGCTCTGGAAGAAGTGAGCACTCAGGACCCAGGGACAGGAGCAGCCGTGGACTCACCACGGGCTCCACTCCTCCCCACCCCCACATGCCCTGCGTATAGCAAGACGCACTCTCCATTTCTCAGTCAGTGCCACACTTAAGAGGGAAGGTGGAGGCTTCTTCCAGCCTGAGCTGGGGTCTTATCCCCATGCCCCCGCTCCTTGCCCAAACAGTTCCAAGTGCAACAGACGGCTTTGCCCACAACATCTTCTAAAGGTGCTTTTGCTGAATTGTAGTCCCCGAAATTCACATCCAGAACCTCAGAATGTGGTCTTCTTTGGAACAAGGATCTTTGCAGATTTAATCAGCTAAATGAAAATGAGGTCATATGGGGCCAGGGTGGACCCAAATCCAGTGACTCTCTTCACAAGAGAAACGGATGCAGAGCTTGGGGGTGGGGCGCAGCAAGGGAGTGAGGCAGCTCCAGGCCAAGGGTGGCTGACTGTCCCTCCAGCCTCGGAGGGAGCACGGCCCTGAGCACACCTGGACTTCAACCTTCTGGCATCTGGAACCAGGATGGGACAAGTTTCTGTTTTAAGCTCCCAGGCTGTGGTACTTGATAACAGCAGCCCTTGGAAATGAACACCTCAATCTTCTGTAAAAAGGGCCCAGAATCTGGGCAAAAGGATTATCTGGGCTTTTGGGAGGTTCCAGGCAGGATGGTATAAAAAGTCCAAATTGCCATCAGCTGGGCCACGGGGATAAGTGTCCAATCCCAGGCCTCGGCAGCCCTGGGCACTTCTCCATGGGCTTGGGGTCTGCACAGAGAGGAGTAAAGGCTGCTGGTGACACCTGTCCTTGGCCAGCGTGACCCCAGCTGTCTCCTCTGGGTCTTTGTTGAGTCAGGACATCCACTGTGGCTGCTTTGGGGCTGTGACTCTTATTTCCCTCCCCAGCAGAAACATGGAGGTCCACTTCCTGGGGGCACTTATTGCCAGCTGCCTCCCACCAAGGCCTTCCTCTTACTAGGCAGTATGTCCACTTCCCGGCCCCTGACTGGTGGGCTCTTCACCTCCTAGGCAGATCTGCATGGAGTCTGGGAGGGGCTGAAGGCCCTAGCTCAAGGCCCTCTTAGCTAGGACCTAGTGCAGCCTTCCACAAACTCCAGGCCACTGGGCTACGACACCCTGAGATATAGGAGGCTGTGCAGGGAGCCAGGCACACAGGAGGTGCTCCATAAGTGCTGCTCAGTGGATGCTGAGGACATGTTCTGGGACAGCAGTGTTTCTCCTGAGATAAGCAGAAGGGAGAGGGCCCCACACCAGATCCAGAGTAGAGAATCAGCGTGTCTACTGAACCGATGAGGGCAGGGCATATCTGAAAACGCACTGGACAGAGCAGGGGAGTCTGTGCTCTAACAACAGGACCTCATCCCCCCGGGATTCCTCGTCGCCTCAGGGTGAGGTCTGGGGGTCCTGTTTCCTGGGAGGGTCTGAATATCATTAGACCCTCACTGAGGTCAAGGTTGCCTAGAGATGGGGGGTTGGAAATGACCCATTTGATGGATGAGGCTGAGGAGCAGAGAGGCCAAGGGATCTCCCCTTTCTGGCCAGCCCCATACCCAAGACAGAAATCCTGCTCACCCCAGATACTCCCACACCCAATCCCTCCAAGAGCTCTGTCAGTTCTAAAAATTGCCCTGGGTTGGCCCATTTCTACTGAAGTCCAGTTCTACAACTTGGCCCCCGGGCGGCTTGCCAACAGCCTCCTCCCTGGCCTCATTGCCCCCACTCACAGCTCACCTCTGCCCCCTCCACTCCACCAGGCAGGAGAGGTGCCCTTCTTACATGCACTCACCTGCATGGCTCCCTGTATACCTCAAAATGAACTCCACACTGTCACCAGCCCCGAGCCCCCAGCCTACACTGGGCTGTTTTAACAGAAGAAAAGACAAGAGCCAGAGTGCCCGGGTTTTGCTTTGTGCCTGTTTAGTGCTCAAGCATTAAGGACCCGGTGACGGTTCCCTAGAAGCACCCGCATCCTCTGAACTCCGCACCTGTGCACTGGCTGCTCCCCTCTCCCTGCAATGCCCTTCCCTCTCCCTCCTCCTTCAGGGCTCAGTCATCCTTTGGCTCTCAGCCCAGGTGAAGCCTCTCTCAGGAGGCCTCCTCCTGGGGGAGCCGCACTGGACAGGGCGACTTGGGCAGGGGCTTTGCTCTTCTCCATACAATGCTCAACCCTGGGCCTCGTCAGACTGGCCAGAGCTCCAGACTTTAGATCTCAGATTCCGCAGGAGGTTTTTTCCTCACAGTGTTTCCAAGTATGTTTTTTTAAAATATATATATGTGTGTGTGTGTGTTATATATATTTTAGTTATACATTGACACAATATCTTTATTTTATTTGTTTATTTTTATGTGGTGCTGAGGATCGAACCCAGGGTCTCTCAAGTGCGAGCGAGCGCTCTACCGCTGAGCCACAACCCCAGCCCCTCCAAGTATGCTTTGTTGTGCAGTCTCCATTATTATTCTCATTTCTCAGATGAGGAAAGTAAGATCTGAAGAGAAGCTGGATGCCCAAGGCCTTGGCCTGGTGACGGGCGGAGCAAAGCCGGGATCCCAGTGCAGCAGGACTCTGGCTCCAGAGCCTGTGCCTAATGAGCTGTGATCATGACCCCAGGTGCTAGAGCCAGGCAGGCCGGACCCCTACCCTAACACCCCCAGTTCCTTGTCCCTTTGCCTCAGTTCCCCCTCCTGTAAAGCAGGCAGAACCACCTCTGACATCACACGCCAACGCCCTGGACGAAGGCAGAATGGGCGGAATGGAGAGGGGTAGTGACTCAGGACAGGAAGCCCAGGGCAACTCGGGGACCACTCCCTCCCCTGCAGAGCTGTTAGCCACTGGAGAAGAGGCTGCCCGGCCTTATGGTAAGGTGTCACAAGATCATGTGCGTGACAGGTAAGCTTCGTGACTACTGAGCATCCAAACCACCTGACTAGAGGAAGGAACCCAGGGTTAGGACCCGATGCTCCCAGCCCAAGTCCCATTTCCACCACTTGGCAGCAGGCCATCCCTCAGCCTCTCTGAGCCACTTCCTTATCTGTAAAATGGGGACACCACATGTGCCCACCTCACACAGTGCTCTGAAGACTGGAATCAATGGATCCCATGGAGGGGCTCCTCCTGCTGGGCCTCCCACATGGAACGCAGCGCTCTCAGCCCTGCCCCTTCCCTGTAACTGAACTTTTGGAGGTAACTGTAGAGGCATGTTCAGTTTAAACCATCGTCCCCTGGTGCTACAGAACAATGTCAGAGCTGGGATGCTGACATTAACACAGTCAAGACATAGCATTTCCATCCCCACAGGGTCCCTCATGGTGGCCTCTAATAATCACACCCATGTCCCTGCTGCCCATCCCTCAGTCTCCTCTCGGCTCCTGACTCGTCTTCTCAGGGCTGCGGTACGGAGGGAGCAGCCTCCTTCCAGCCCTTCCCGGGGCTGTGCACTGACAGCCGCTCCTTTCTCAGGCTGAGCAGGGTCCCTGGTGTGGACATGCCACAGCCTCACCACCAGCGTGGTGGAGAACAGCTGGGTTCTTTCCACCTTTAGGCTCTCATGAATAGAGCTGGGAACGTCTGTGCACAGGGCTTTGCGTGAACCCAAGTTTTGAGTCCCAGGCAGGACTAAGTTCCCCTCACTCCTAAACCCCTCCGAGCAGGCAATTCCATTGTTCAGCAAGTCCCCAACTGGGCACCTGCGACACATAGTGCTGCTCCAGACCCAGGGATGCCCTCTTGGCCAATTCCAAACTGAGGAACTGGCAAAGGACTTGGGCAAAGACCACTCCCCTGTGACACACACGCAAGAGGAGGGGGCTCCCTGGCTAGTGAGCAAATGAGTGGTGTCTTCCAGGAGCCAGGCCAAGGGCTAAGCACTCAGGTGTATATCGCATTCTAGGTAACTATGCGTCACCTCAACCTGTCAGCAGGCCAGGAAACCCCAAAGGCAACTTGTCCTTCAGGCATTATCTTTAGGAAGTTCCTGTGATAGGAGAAAAATCCTACAATGTTCTCATCTCACAGGCTTCAGAAGTGGTCACTGATAGCTCCAACACCAACAGGTCACTCTGCTCATCTGCTCCCCGTGGTCCTAGGGTTTTTAGACGCAGTGACACTTGTGATCCTCATCAACTGTAAACTGCTCTCCGAGAAGCAGAAACTAAGGTTCTATGAGGCTAAGCCACTGTCATAGAGTACACGGCTGGGAAGGGCAGAGCCAGGACTTGAACCTTCTCTGACGGAGGGGATTTGATGGCCTGAAATGGAGCCCTCTTCCTCTCTTGCTCCATACCCAGGTCTCTAGGTCCAGTGAGCTGCTCACACAGCCACCGCATACTCCATCAAAGCCCTGGGCAGCGACTGTTGCTAACACACATCAGACAGCTCCTCCACCAGTTGTGAAAAGACCTACACGCTGGTCACCTCAATCAATACGTTCTAAGCTCTCTTCCCGGGGGAAAAAAAGGGAAATAATCTGCTGGAGTATGGCTGTAGCAAAATAACTGGGGGGTGACGAGCAACTTGTGTACATTGATACAGCAGGAGTGGGAGCCATTTATTGTAGGACAGGAGCGGTATATATACATTACACACAGCTTATCTTAATTAACATAAACTAGATACAGCAGTCAACCAATAAGGAATCTCCACACTTAATGGCTCGCTGGCGTTACTTCACAAACCACTCCCTCTGGCAAAATGCCAGGCGCCATCCTGACTTGTTTACAGACCCTAACAATAATCAGACATTCCCTGATTACTTATGGAATGTGTTCTGAATCCTGGGGAAACATCAGGAAGCCAGTGGGGATGGCTTCTGTTTTCATCCCCTCAATCTCGATGCTCCCCTCCTGGAGGTACCTCCAGCCACACACCCCCAGCACCAGTGGGTGAGGTACTGTCCCTGACAGCGACATACTCTTCATCCTAGGTCCGGAACTCCTGAACTGCACTGCTCTTGTGACAATGATGCATGGGAATATTTAACCTCTGACATGGCTATGTCTTCAGCAGAAACAGAAGGCATCCCCTCTCGCTGACAGGGTTGAGAAGCTGGTGGGGTCAGTTACTGTGGCGGTTACCAGAGAGGCCTAAACTTACCACCTGCTACCTCCAGTTCACCAGGAGGGACCAGGAATCTTGCTGCGGAAACCAGGCCCACAGGCAGAGCCTCCGGCTCCTCTGGCCACATCTGTTCCTGACGCCTGATCTCACACCATCCACAGCATCTCCCAAACCAAGTTTTTGGGCTCGGAAAAGATCTCTGTCAGCACCCACGGGTATGACCGTGAGGATCAAGCACCCACTCCACTTAGGCCCCGCAGGAAGGCAAGGCGACAGCAGGGCAAGAAGGTCTCTCAGCTCTTACACTTAATGGGAAAGAGACAGACAAGACCTCAAATAAACAAGCCAACACCCCAGCACAAACTGAGACAGATACTAGGGAGGGAACCCATGTGCTGATCTAAAGAGGGAGGGCGAGCTTCAGCAAAAACGATCAGAAACAGTCTCTCTGGGAGACAAAGGAACCAGCCAGGGAAGGAGCAATCTGGGCAGCAGAAACAGCACGTGGCAAGGTCCTGAGGCAGAACAAACCTAGAGTATTTCAGAAACCAAAAGCAAGCACGGAGCTTCTTCAGCTTTATCTCCTTCCACTTTCTACTCAGTCCCATCCCCACAGGCTTCCATGATGTTCCCCCAAAATTTGAACCACATTCCCACCAGGGAATGCCTGAACACCTTTCCCAACCCTCCCTAGATTTCCATATGGCCTGCTCCAGATGTGTGCTGCTGGATGGTTAGCAACAGGTTAGGTGGGGTGGGAGGGCCTATAATCCCAGCTATTCCGGAGGCCAAGGCAGGAGGATCACAAGTTCAAGTCAGCCTTGGCAACTTAGCAGCAAGACCCTGACTCAAAGAAAGGAATCAAAAGGGCTGGGGCGCAGCTCAGTGGAAGAGCACTCACCTGGCATGTGCAAGGCCCTGGGTTCAATCCTCAGTACCCCCCACAAAAGGAGTTAACGATAGGCTCCCCAGGGAGGAAGCCCAAGTTTGTGGTATTACCAGGTTCTGTCGTGTGAGCATTTCCAACATGGCTGATTCCAAGCTCCCTGACTTCACAAGTGAGGAGCAGAGAGGGGGCACACAACCAGCTCCCATAAGCTGGTGTGAGTCCAGCCCTATGTAGATTGGAGCATGCCCTCCCCCCAGGCCTCAGAGCAACTGCTAAGGTCCGGGCTGGGGCTGCAGCTCAGTGGCAGAACACTAGCCTAGTTTGTGTGAGGCACTGGGTTTGATCCTTAGCAACATATAAAAATAAATAAAGGCATGCTGTCCCTCTACGACTACAAAAAAATTAAAAAACAAAACAAAACTGTGTCCTCGTCCCACCTGCTGCACTCTCTTTGGCCATGCTGACTGCTACTGTGTTCAGTGCATATCTGTCTGTCTCTCCGCTGCCCCTCTGCAGACAGGAGGTTTGGCTCAGGACAGGAGACCTCCCAGGCCTCACCAGGGCCCAGATACCCAGGCACACAGCAGATGCTTGAGAGATACAGGAACACTAAGAAAGCTGTGTGGATGGGCTGCAGTGACTTGCGGGAGGACGGGAGAAGACAAGGCTAAGGAGAAGATTTGTCCCCGAGGGTTCCTGTGCTGGAAGCCTGGCCCCGGGGTACTGGTGTGGAGGTGGGGAGCTGAAGAGGGAAGATAGCGAGCACGGGTGGGTCGCTGAGCACCGCTAGGTAGCTCTCCAAGGCCAAGAGCGAGTGTGGCCCTGGATCCCTCTGCCTCCCGTGGCCTGTGTGACCTCTTCCACATATGCTCCCCACTACCGTGATGCCGTCCCATGAGGCCCTCACCAGACTTGGGCTTTAAGTCTCACAGCCCGTGAGCTAAATGCACCTCTTTTCTTTACACATTATCCCACCTCAGGTTTATTGTTATAATTACAGAAAACAAACTAAGACAGGAGGGTCACGGGGGCCAGTAGCCAAGGCTTTGGGGACCCTGATGAGGCTTTGGCATTTCCTCCTGCCAAGGCAGAAACTCTAGAAACTGGTGGAGTTTTCTGAACAAGTGAGCAGAGAGACTGATTCATGTGTAAAAAGATGCCTTGGGACTCTCGGTGGGGAGGTTGGAGGGGTGGATAAAGGCAGAAGCCCAAAAGGGGCTCCTACAGTCACCCAAGTGGCCCGGAAAGGAAAGGATGGAGAGACATACCCAAGAGGCATTCAGGAGGACAGTCATCAGGCCTTGGGGGTGATCTGGGGAACATGGGGAAACTCGCTGGGCCCCAAGTTCTTCCCAGTACCCTGCACCCAACAGGGACCTCTCCAGAGCAGGGTACCAGGAGTCCAGAGCGACAGACAGGCACCGTGGGCCATCTGCCAACTGCCCGCCACATGGCTCCTCATTATACAGTGCAGCCGCCGCTGCCAAGCCTTCACAGCCCCTCTCACGCCGTTTGCTTTTAAAATAGAAGTTTCCTGTGAAACTGCAAATAATTCATCGCTGAGTCCTTAAAACGTTCACAGGTATTTAAAATGCTATATAATCAAGTTCACAAAAATATAAAGTGTAAGCGTTAAAATACTTTAATGTTCTAATTAAAACAGACCCTTCTGCCCCTGCCTCTGACTCCTGTTTACTATTTCCGTAACAGCCAGTGGCCTACTCTGGAATGCTTTCTTTTTTTTTTCTTTTTTAGATTGTCCTTAAAAGGGGAGTAGGGGAGAAAAAGTTCAGTTTGCTCTCTCCAGCACTGCACTGAGGCACTAAAAGTCACACTCTCAAAACGTCCACAGGTTGCCAGCTGCCTTGGCTGGGGACCTCCGTGGGGCCCTCAACCTGCTGCCCTAGAAACACAGCTGGTGCCAGGCAGCACCAGGAAGAAGGAGCTCAGGAGATCTTCATGCTCTAAGAATCTCCTGCCCCAGCCATTCCGGGCCTGCTCTGCCAGGCCCCGCTGCTGTGGGCCAGAAGAGATCCTGTTTGCTCATAAGTTCTAGAAGGATGGGTCAAGTCTCCATCTCTGCACGGGTTCTCCACTCACCCTTCCCGCTGCAAACTCCTACTCAACCCAGTTCTCAGCACAAAGCCTGCCTCCTCCAGGAAGCCTTCCCTACCAATACCCCACTGTTTCCAGAGGAATCACACTGCTGTCTACTCTCCCTATTCTCTGGGCCAAGGGTGGCTTGTGACTCTGCTCCTACCAAAAGGACCCTGAATGAGCAAATCCTCTGGGTCAAAAATGAGCCACCCTGTTGACAGCAGCCTCTAACACACTGCCCAGCCCCTTGTCCAGGCCTCTCTGCCAGCCCAGGGCTCCCAGTGTATGACTCCCCCAACCCCCAGCACATGCGACCCCTTTACTGACTGGGCCTCATGTGCCCTCTGCCTTGGCAGCCACACGCTCACCCCCACCAGGTTGCAGCATCAGGGAGAGCAGTTCTGCAGCCACCGGGCCACTGTGTGCACACAGCAGGTGCCACCAAATGGCCCAGGACAGAGTCCCAACTCCTGCCTGACCTCATCCTGCTTCCTAAGTGTGTCATTTCCAGCTTGCTCATCCATTCAGTGAGCTCTATCACAGACCCACTTTGTGTCAAGTCTTTGAGACACCCCAAGACACACCAACCCTGGGGTCTCCAACCTCCTCACCCGAAGGTTCCTCTTCTGTTCCCACCTGTCCCTGGCCCATGGTCCCCCAGTCCTCCATCCTCAGATTCTGGCCCCAAGAAGGGCAGGCTCCAGCATCTCCCAGCAAGGTCTCCCCGACCTCCCAACCCAGCCCAGGTTCCTCATCATGCGAGTCCCTTGACCTGCGCCTCCTCCAGTCCTGGGCCACATCACTGCGCACTGGCTGCCTTCCAGCCAGCTGCCTTGCTCCCACTCCACCTGACACAGAGGGTCTCAGCTGCGGCCAATCAGCTCCCAGGGGAACTGGCAACATCTGGACACATTTTATTGTCACACTTGAGGAGGAGGCAACTGCTTTCTGGCAGGTGACAACCAGGGATGCTGCTGAACACCCTACAGTGCATAGGACAGTCCCTACCACAAAAAGGCCTCCACTGTTAACAGTGTAGAAGATGTGACCTCATGACAGAATCCGCACACCCTACCCATGCTCCAGTGCCCACCACTGCCCCCCGTGGCCCACCAAGCTAACCAGAACCCCTCCTCTGGAACTTCGGGCTCTCTGCTTCTTTCTCCCTGCCTGGCCTCCATCCGGCCCCTCTACAACCCAGCCAAGCCAGCCTGCTCAGTGCTGCCGGGGCCTGGCCTCGGCCCCTGCTGAACTCTGTCCTCGGAACATCTGCCTGCTCTGACTCTGGGCCTTCAAGGTGTCAAGGCTTTCAAATGCCCCAAATCTCTCCCAACTCCTGGCTGACCTACCCACCATCTCTCCTCTGCCCCCAAACCCTGGGCTCCGACTTCGGGGGCCACCTGCCTTCCTGCCCGATTGGAGTTGCTTCTGTCTATGCTTCTCTCAGGCTCTTTGGGGAGTGTGACCTCACTCATGCCTGCGCCCAAAGTGCCCTGCACGGTGCTGCACACAGTGGGTGCCCCAGAGACCCGCAATTTGTGTAACCCCTCTTCCTACTAAAGCTTCAAATCCAGCAAACTTCCAGAATGTGCACCAGGCCAGGGGTTAGCCTTTCTTTTGAACCACCTGAGGATGTGTCGTGATTTTCCCCTTCCTTCCCTTTCCCCTTGATCTCAGCTCAAGGAAGAAGGCCAAGTTGACCTTGTCCAAATAAGAAGCTACCAGCCATCACCAAAGACACCCCAACCTTCCCAGGGACACTCCTGCCCCTTTGTGGCAGACGGATTTCAAATGACAAACTAATACATTCCCAATGCTGAAAACCTAGAATCCTCCTTCAGACAGCCGAGCACAGGCAGAGCCACAGTGTCCACCACCCAAAGAAAGAGCAAGCCAGACTGCGTCCTGCGCTCAGGGGAGGGGCCGGGCACTGATGCGCCACCCCCTGGGAGTGCGAGGTGGCCTCAGCACTGCTGGTTTTGGGGAAAAGCTCCCAGGCACAGAGATGGTCACCTGGAGTTGGAAGGCCACTGGCAGACACTAGAAATGTCAAGGGACAATGACAACGCCTGCTTCCTTCTTCTTGCCCTGCCTCAGGCTAGACAGCACTGCTCAGCACCACCTCCCCTGTGTCCTGCAGCTACCCCTTACTTTCATTTTGAGGTCCCTCACAACTGCCATGAACACTGTCATGCTTTTGGGCCGGCCAGCCTGGACCCTCTCCCAAGGGTGCAGCCCCTCCTACAGGAGCCAAGGGCGGGGGAGCCAGTGTCTGCCCTTGCAAGTCAGAGTCCTGGAGGCTCAGAAGCCAGGCCTCAGCCAGCGAACAAAGCTCCCCCTGGCAAAGGAGGCTCAGCTTTTGTAACTTACAGAAGTCACAACCGTACGTACTACTGGGCAGTGGTTCTTCTCCAAAGGCAATGTGCTGGGGCTGATTCCTGGGGACCTAGGTATCAATTGGTCTTTCCCTCTTACAGGCACAAGGAACATCTCTTATTTTTTTTTTTTTTAAACCAGTCCTGGGCCTTGCACATGCTAGGCTAGCAAGCACTCCACCATGGGCTACATCCCCCAAACCTTTTCTTTTTAATTCTTTCTTTTGAGACAAGGTCTCACTAAGTTGCCTAGCTTGCCCTCAAAGTTGTGATACTTCTGCCTCAGCCTTCTAGGTAGCTGGGATTATCGGCAGGCATCACCATGCCAGGCCGGAATGTAGTTCAGTGGTAGAGCACAAGGCTCTGGGTTCAATCCCAAGCACTTCAAAATAAACAAATAATAAATAAAATCAAACAAACTTTGGAAGGATCTGACACACACCTTGAGAAAGCTGAAACTCCAGGGGGTGTCCTTGGCTGGGCACTCTGGGTAGATGACAGCTGGAGGTGAAGGAGAGGATTGGTGTCCTGCAGTAAGTAGTCCATGAGGACCAATGACCAGGTATGAGGACTCCCACTCCACTTAGCAGAAGCACCATACCCTGGGGAGGGCCCTGATTACTCTCTTGGCATGCTCAGTCCTAACGGCTCCCATCTGTTCAAGAATCGCTGCGTCAGACATCACTCAATATTCCCAACTCCATGGAGCTGTTATCAGCAGCAACTCCCTGTGACAGCTGAAGACACTGGGGCTCAGGAAAGCTCACCTGCGGTGATATCAGCACTAATAACAACTCAGAGGTGCTGAGCACTTACTCTGTACCAGGCACCATTCTGAATGCCTTCCATTATATTGACCTTTCATTCAGCCTTTCAACAGATATTTATTGAGTATCTACTATGTGCCAGGTGCCATTTTAGGTGGAAGAACACAGCAGTAAGCAGGCAAGACCAAAATCCCTGCCCTCTAGGAGGTGGAGTTTTAACGGGAGAAATCAATGAAAAAGAGAAATGAGTAAAATATGTGTTCAATCACATTAAGTGTTAAGGAAGAAAAAATACAACAGGGAAGGGAAGTGAGGAGTGTGCCTGTGTGTGCATGCAATGAGGGTGTAGTTCGTGGCCAGGGAAGGCTTTCCTGAGAAGGTGATCTGATGAGAAAAGAGGCAGCAACAAGTGCAAAGGCCCTGAGGTGGGAGAGCGCTCAGGCTTCAAGGACAAGAAGACCAGATATGACTGTCATTTTCCAGACATGCAATGGAAGCCCAGGGAACAAAGCTCGGGTCACAAAGCAGGCAAGTGGACATGTCAGGACCAGCACCCAGGCCTTGCAACACGAGATCAGATCTGCGATCTCTTGATGAGCGATCACCATGTGTCTCATGTGGATAAAGATGCTTGTGAGAGCCCGTTTGTCACGTAGACCATGGTGAAATGAGGTGTCCTCCCACCCAGTACCAAAGCCACACTCAGAATATCCCACATGGACACCCACAGGCTTGTAGACACCTGCACAAACATTTCTGTCCCCCGACAGAGCAGGTA
This sequence comes from Marmota marmota marmota, assembly GCF_001458135.2. Lineage (NCBI taxonomy): Eukaryota > Metazoa > Chordata > Mammalia > Rodentia > Sciuridae > Marmota > Marmota marmota. The sequence continues at coordinate 3,735,345 of NW_026000138.1, read as the reverse complement.
AGGGAAGCATTGCTGGGGAACGTGCAGCTATGAAGGTAATAAATAAAGCCACCCGATCAATGGTTCTGGGAGTAGAGCACTGGGAGGGAGGAGCTGCTCCTCATGCAGGCAAAATCCAGCTCCTCCAGGTCCCACCACGTCCACAACCGGGACCAGCAGCAATGGAAGCCAAACCCAGGGGGCAAGAGAGAGGCCAGCAGGAGCCCTGGGTACAGCTGTGTGATCACAGGCACGTCGCTGCCCCTCTCTGAGCCTTATCTATAAAACCTAGAAGGTGAGGCCAGTCCTTGCCCTAGATGCCACCACAGGTTCACCTGGTGTGTGTCACAAATGATGTGGACAATTTCAGTTAGATAACACGTGCCTGTGGCAAAAATTCAGTATAAATGAGAACGTCTATCTCTCATCCACCCAAGACCTCCTTCCCAGGGGCAACCACTGCTGGAAGTTTCTTATGACTACTTCTGGAAAGTTCTATATTAAAAGTTGTTCTGACTCGCTGGTATGTGAAAATCTGTCTGAGGTTACCAGCTTGTAGAAGGTGTGCTGAGATATGAAGTCCCCGCATCTCTCTGACTCAACAGCCCAAGACCGTGCCTGCCACCAGCTCCCAGCTCTTTAGTTTGAGGAAAAGTCAAGGGTATGGTCCACAGACAGGCGACATTCTGCCACAATCGCCCTCCATTCCCATGGGACCAGGCCACAGCAGGCTTATGCCAGAGGTCTCACCTGGCAGGGCTAGCCCCAAATGCTGTCCCCTCTTCCTCAGCCACTTGGCCCTAGACCAGAGCTACTGAATCCACCCCTTTGCTTCCCTCCACACTGTCCTGGACCACAGCCCTCATCATCACTGGCTGGATGGCCACAGTAGGCCCCTCCATGGTCTCCCAGCCCCCACCCTCTCCTGACTGGTCCTTTTCATGCAAGACTCAAACAAGCTGCTCTGCTGTCCATGCCTCTTCGTGGCTCCCATGGCATGGGAGAGGAAACCCAGACTTGCCTACCCTCCCAACCTCCCTGCCTCCTGGCCTCCACTGTCCTCCAGCCTACGGCTGCAGGCCCTGCCCTGGCTGTCCCCCAGCCTCCCCCCTCCCCACTTCTCCTCCCTCCTTGACCCCAGTGGACAGAGGTGCTCTCGTGGCACACCCCCATCCTTCCTCCCCACACTGCCCTTCCCTCATAGCCTGGATCCCCACTGCCAGAATGGAAGCTCTAGGAGGGCAGGAACCCTGTCTCTCAGTGACAGTCTCCTCCCTACTCCTCGTACAGTGCCTGGCACCAGCATGGGCTCAGGGTTTGCTGAATGAATAAATAACGGGACCAGGAGCAACACCCCTCCACTACCATTAATGGTCCACAGATGCAATTTGCTCATGACTGATTTCCATACCATTGCTCTGAAACTCGCAGAGGACAGGGCTGAAAACCCCAGCGAGCCCTGGTGCCGCAGGCCACAGCCACCCCCAGCACAGCCTGGGATCCTTTTGTCTCCTCCCTCCCTCTCTTGCTGTTACATTAAGCAAAATTTCTTCATTGGCAAATAAATGCTCTTTCCATCAATAACCACGATGACTAAATCAAACCTTTAGCTGCTGTTCTTATCTCTTAAACAGACCCATGGATTTCCCAACTAATCAGAAGGGGGATCAAAAGCTGCCATTGGAGGTGGGAGATAACCCGGTCAATTTCTTCCGGGAGGAGGGAGCTGGGCGGGAATTTGCGTATGGCCCCCAAAAAACAAACACTCTTGTAAATAAAGCCAGCCTCCACCCCGTCTCCACAATGCATCTCTTATTGAGTGAGTCAGGTGTTTGGCTGATTAAAAATTGATCCATTTCAAAATCTAATCAACAGAATAGGATTCTTTCATACGTTATCGAGAGAGCTGCTGACATCGAAAACCAAACCTGTTATTAACCCATGAACTCCAGTGACCCGCTCCCGGCCACTCCCGGGGACCGTAAATTATTCAGTGGTCCAAGACTGGGGCTGGCGAGCCTGATGGATTTAGACCAGGGCGGCAGTCCAGGGGTTCGGGTCGATGGCGTGGCCCCGCCAGTCCCCGGAGGCTGGGGTTCAGGACACTCAGGGTCTGTGTGTCATGACTGTGAATACATTACCCACGTCCGCCGGGGCCTCGCCTGGCTGTGCCTTTGACGGGAAGCCTCTCTCAGCTCTCCAAGCAGGGCAAGCAGGCTGGCTCGGGCCTTGGAGGACAGAGGGGATGGGGAAAGAGATTTCTAATTCCCAAGTTAATAAATTATTTCCCTTGAACTTCAGAAAAGGAACGAATAAATAAAGACCAGGGGGCACGGCAGCATTTTGCAAACAAGAACAGGCAATGCGGTCAGCACAAATATTTCACCTCCTCGTGCGAGGAGCGGCTGTTGCAATGGGACCACTGAAAACAGCCACCCGCTGCCGTCTGTGCGTCTAGTGGGACCCAGGGGGGCGACGGGCCTTCTCCACAACGTCCAGACTCTCTGACCTTGAATTAAAGACTCGTTAAAAGTCATATTTTATAACAACAAGGGCAGAGTAAAGAAAGGTGGTCTCTCTCGCTCTCTCCCTATCCTTTTTTAAGGATACACCCACCCACAGTGAAGTTTCCGTCCTGCTAAGCGAGCAGAAAACCCAGAGGCAGCGAGGCCAGCCCTGGCACTGTGTTCTGGGGCCTGTGCTCAGCTGGCCTGATTAGAAAGGACTGGGGAAGGGACATGGAGAGTGCAGGCAGGGCTGGCAGCAGCCTGGAAACCAGGAGGAGGCCAGGCTGTCTGCTGAGTGACAGAAGAGAGGAGGGGGAGCCACCAGGCTGAGCCACCAGGCTGAGCCACCCTGGGCTCCTCAGAGCAGCTCCAGGAGAACCAAGGCTTTGTGAGCCGAGTGGGTGGCAGAATCTGGATCTGAGTCCAGTCTACCTCCTGACCTGCCAGCCTGGGACTTGGCTGCCTTCAGCCTTGGTTTGCTCACCCATCAAATGGGAGCAATGTAACAGCTGGGCTCAGTCATCTCGATATTGCAGGGGGCACCAGGGAGTTACCTGAATGCCCAACCAAGAGCACCTCTTGCTGCAGGTGTTGACCTTCCTGCTATTACTCTGCCAGGTGCGCAGTGCTCCTTGGAGGAGTCCTCAATAAATTTAGCCTCCGATTAGCATCCTGCTCAACTGCACATGCTCCCACTGAGTGCCTGACTTTTTTAACAGTAATGATTCCAATTTGATGCTCCAGGACACGAGATGCTAGTGGGGACCCCAGAATGTATATACATATATGGTTGTGTTTGAAATCCAAAGTCCTGGGTTCAAAGCCCAGCTCTGCCACTTACTAGCTGTGTGACTCTGAAAAGTGAATCCCCCTCTCTGAGCTTTTTCAACTTAAAAATGGGATAAGAATACTAACTTTGTGAAATCCACTTAGCTCAGTGCTGGGCACAAGGTAAGCCCTGAACTAATACTGGCTATCACCACTCTCATCATTATTATTCAGACTCAGCCTCCTGCCTGGTCCAATGGATACTATTTGGATCATTTGCCAGTAAGAGTTAAATCTGCAGGGGGGCCTCTTGCTGAGTGACCCTGGGCAAGACACTTGGCCTCTCCAAGTCCTGGGTTCCTCCCAAATAAGGGCAAATAATGAGGCCTTTGAACTCTATCTGGCTTGCTCTCAATTCTATTCACTCAGTTTAGAAAGATGCCTGGCCTACAGTAAGTGCGTGAATAAATAAATAAAGCATTACAAATAAGTATACTGGTCTAATGGGCTCTCCTCCACAAAATGTCAGCGCCCAGCACAGGCTGCTGGAGGCAAACAGACATAGAGGAGAGCAAAATTCCCCTTCCCACAACCCCACAATGCTCCAACTCCAGGAGGACCCCCACAAGGCTAGGGGCGGCCCGGGCCCACCTCAACCTAAGCTGCCTGCAGAGCATCCCGAGAGCAGAAGAAGCTGACCCCATGCAGCAGACCCTCTGGGCCAGCAGGAGTCTGCTCTTCAATAACACTGGGTCTCTAAGTCTGAAGCCCTTTGACCCCTCCTCAAAGCAGAATCCTCCTCCGAAGGCCCCTCGACCTGATCATATTGATCCTTTTAAGCTGTCATGTTGTGGGCTACTCTGCACAGATGGGACTGCCCTGTCCGGCTGGCTGCAGCCTGGTGGCTCCAGGAGTGCCACTGGAGTGAGACAGTAAAATCAGAGCTGCCCCCTGAAGCAGCTGCTCCTGTGGGCAGGGCTCAGGTGGACTACTGTAGGTTCTTCTGTCTACTGCCCCCCCCCCCACCTGGATGGCCAGGCCTGGTCCAGAGAAAGCCAGTGGGGTCTGAAGAACAACCCTAAATCCCTGGGGCGCTGGCCAGGCAGGGACAGGATGAAGGGGGCCATTCTGGGAGCACAAGGACCTGGCCTCTAGCCAGGCCCAACCTTACCTGGCCTGTCCGTGGGTCTCATCAGGAGGCCTCAGGCTTGGGCCCGAGGAGCACCTTGTCCTAGAAAGCAGAAGCCAGACCTAGCCAGCCCCTGAATGGCCCAGCCGGGCTCTCCAAGCTGCAGGCCGCTGCCGACTGTTTACTGCTATGCTTTCCTCGTGACAGGCTTCCAAGAGCTGCAATCAATGCAGCAGGTTCCGTGCCCACACCCCCGTTTCCCTCGATGCCAAAGTTCAGATGCCTCTTCCTGAAAGGCTAGGGTAGGTGCTGAGCTGCCCCTCAGTCCCTGGGCCATGCTGAAATTCTGGGGCAGCAGGGTCCCAGTAAAGAATAGGCAAGTGCCCTGTTCCCCCACAGCGCACCCCAACCTCATGGCTCGCCCAGGGGATTCACTCCTAAGTTTGGCTTGGAATCACCTGGAGCCTTAGAGAAAACCTCAGTCTAAGCCCAGCCTCTGGGACTGGGTTTCAAGACACCTGGGGTGGGGCCAGAATTCTGCACTTTAACAAGCCCCCAGGTGACTCATATAAGAAGCCAAGTTTGGGAAACAGTTTGTGTAGGTGAAGACTCAGCTTCCAGGAAGCCAATTAGTAGCTTTCAGAAGAGATAGAATTCAAAGAATTGCTAGATAAAACACAAGAGGCACAGATTTGATATGATAAACAAATACATAATTTTGCCTCATATAAACAATGCATATATTATTTTTTAGTATAAGTACATCCCAAATATTGTATGGGGCATACTTATACCAACAATTGTTCATCTAAAATTCAAATGTAACTGGGTATCTCCTCCCTCCCTTCCTTCCTTCATTCCTTCCTAAATCTGGCAGCTCAAACTGAAAGCCATTTACAACCTTGCACCAAAGGATTACTGAAATAAACCAGAGCTCTTCCACAGGAAGGAATATTATATAGCCACTAAATTGGATCATAATAGCATAATACTGGCCAAGTGCCAGTTCCACATGCCTCACAGATATCAACTCATGTAGTCCTCCAAATAATTGAGGCGGGCAGTGTTAGAGTCCCTGTTTTACAGATGAGGAAACTGAGGTTTAGAGAGGTGAAGCCACTTAGCCAAAGTCACATCTCTAGAAAAAGGCAGAGCCAGGTATTAAACTAAGGAAGTCAGATCCCTGAGACAAGGGGACTTAAGACCTTATTGCTCTCTAATCAAAGAAGAAATGATAAAATATATGAGACCAAGGGACAAGACTGTGGCTCAGTGGTACAGCACTTGCCTAGGATGCGTGAGGCACTGGGTTCAATCCTCAGCACCACATAAATAAATAAATAAATAAACAAACAAACAAACAAATAAAGGTACTGTATCCATCTACAACTAAAAAAAGGGGGAAAAAGAAAAATATATATGAGATTAGATCGTGCATCTAGTGTGAAGTGGAATGATATTTTAAGCCCAATACATTCCACACTTAGGTAAATTAACACCAGTGCATTAAAGATGACTTGAAGGTCACACATGGCTGGCAGAGATGGTCTGACCACTTTGGAAAGCCACTTGGAAGCTCCTATACTAAAGCTCCACACATGCCCCCCCCCACCAACCCAGCAAGTTCACCCCTTAATACACACAGTGGTTATCAGCCAGGGGCAACTCTACCCATCTGCTAGGGAACACTGGCAATCCCTGGAGACACTGCTGGTTGTCACAATTTGGGGGGATGATACTGGCAACCAGAGGGTAGAGACCAGGAGAAGTGCTAAACATCCTACACTGCAAGGGCTAACAATTACCTAGCCCCCAATGCCAGTGTGCTGTGATTGAAAAACTTGACTCATGCCCAAGAAAACTGTGTGTCCCTGTGTATTAAGAGACACTCACACACCAACGTTCCAACCAGCTCAGTTGGTAGGAGCCCCAGACTGGAAGCCACCCCAGTGTCATCCCCAGGAATGGCTGAGCAACTGTGTTCACCAGACAACAGGATGCTGGGCAGCTGGAGAGCCAATGAACTGCAGTGCCTCGTGGCACCAGTGAGTCCCTAGAGCACTGTGCTGATCAGACACCTCGCGACACGCTGGGGCAACACGCTGGCTGGTTCCCAGCAGGCAACACTGGTCTGAGCTGTCGGAAGTTGTCATGCAGGTCCCCCTGGGGGTGGTTGGCCAACAGCATGGAAAGGACGCAGAGGGGCTTCTGGGTTCCCAGGGATGTTCCGCTGGTGACAATTAACCAAGCAGAACACACATACTCTGTGTCCTTTTCTGCATGCTTGTTACATGTTGACAAAGTCCACCGCGCAGCCAGCACGCTGGTTTCATACAAGAGGTTCGTAGCATAGAAGTTAACTAGTGAGATCAAAATAAACACACAGACTCAATTACCTTTTTCTTTGACCAGGTCCGAGACAGCCCTCCCTCTAGCTTTCACCTCGAACCACCCAGTGGGGCAGCAAGGCTTACTCAGGACTAGCAGGAGAGAGAGAGAGAGCACGCCAGGGAGTGGCCTTTTATTGGGGAACAAGAAATTCAGGGGAAAATTCCATCCAATGAAGGTCGAGGGGGGCAGCATTCCAAGGTCAGGGTCAATGATTGGTCTCAGGGTCAATGGTCAGTCACACCCCCACACGGACAGGCTCTCGCACCTGGAGAGGGTGGGGATAGCTCCGACACAGTTTGGCCAGAATGCCTCACACCCAATCAGGGAGGTGTCCAATCACGTGCGAGAATGGCTCCCCACAACAAAGTTCTAATGAAACTGTGATATTTATCTCAGAAGTGGGTTTTTATTTTCTTCTTTTTGTCTGGTCTTCTATAACTACCTCACTGAACATGACTTGCTTTTCTTCATGAATGAGTAGAGTGATAGCAAATGCCGTTATTCATTCATCAAAAATTTGCTGGCCCCAGTGCAGGACACAGAAGGGCGGAACGTCCCTGCCCTCAAGGAGCCTGCACTCTTAATAGGTTAGGGAAAGGACATGAAGACAACCAGGATCTACACTGGAGCAGGCCTGAGGTCACAGTCAGCCCGCAGTTGGGTGTCTCCACTGCCCATCCCAGTGTTTAAATTGATTTGATCTAGCTGGGGCAAGGCCAGGTCTCCCCAGTTACCTGGCACCACCCGCCCCCCAGCCCCGCAAGCTTCCTGCTGGTTTACCTAGTGCTAAATCCACCATTAATGTCCCTGCCTGTCCCTGTGCTCCTGGGGTTTCCCCCAAAATAGATATCACAGTAAGCACCGTGCTGTGAGAGAGAGATGAATGGAGTCATATAAACACAGAGGAACTCACCTGTATGGGGTGAGGGGAGGGGCATAAGCTCTTGACATGAACACAAACATGGGGATAGACACGACTACATAAACAAAGCAAGGCTAACTCTAACAAAATATGTACATGACCTACATGAAGAACGCCATAAACTAATGAATAAATCAAAGAACTAAAAAGATGGAGAGACAGTCCATGTTCATGGACAGGTAGACTCAATATTGTCAAGATGTCAGTTCTTCCCAACTTGATATATAGACTCGATGCAATTCCAATTGAAATCCAAGCTAGCTATTTTGTGCATATTGACAAACTCATTCTGAAGTTTATATGGAAAAACAAAAGACCTAGAAAAGCCAACAAAATATTAAAAGAGAAGAACAAAGTCAAGGACTGACACTACCAGACTTTAAGACTTATTATAAAGCCAGGGTAATGAAGACAGTGTGGTATTGGAGAAAGAACGGAAAAATACATTATGGAACAGAATAGAGAGCCCAGAAATAGACTCACATAAATATAATCAACTGATCTCTGTCAAAAGAGCAAAGGCAGTACAGTGGAGCAAAGACATCTCTCTGTCTTTTCCACAGATGGTGCTGGAACAAATGGACATCCAAATTTAAAAATATCAATACAGACACATCCTTACACCCTTCACAAAAAAATCAACAAAATGGATATAGACCTAAGTGTATGAAGCATAACTTTTATAAAACTCCTAGAAGATAACAGAAGAAAGACTAGATAACCTTGAACATGGTGATGACATTTTAGATACCATCAAATACATGATCAATGAAAGAGATACTTGATAAGCTTGACTTCATTAAATTAAAACCTTCTCTGTAAAAGACAACATCAAGAGAATAAGATAAAACACAGAATGGGAGAAAATACTGGCAAAAGACACATCGTATCAAAGACTTCTAGCCAAAATATACAAAGAACCCTCAAAATGCAACAACAAGAAAACAAACAATCGAATTTAAAAAATAGTTCAAAGACTATAATTGATAAGTCACCAAAGAAGATATGCATCATAAGCAGACAAGCATAGGAAAAAATGCTCTGCATCATGTCATCAGGAAAATGCAAATTAAAATGACAATGAGATACCACTATATGCCTATAAGTTAGTATGGACGAAATCCAGAATGTTGACAACACCGACCACTGGAGAGGATACGGAAGGACTAGAACTCTCAATTGCTGCTGGTGGGAATGCAGAATGGCACAGGCACTTTAGAAGGCGGTCTGTCGGTCTCTTACAAAATGAAACATGCTCTTACCATATGATCCAGTATCACAATCGTTCATATTTACCCAAGGAGCTGAAAACTTATGTCCACACAAAAACCTGCACACAGATATTTATAGCAGCTTTATTCATAACTGCCAAATTTGGAGGCAACCAAGATGCCCTTCAGAAGGCGATCGGCAAAAGAAACTGTGGTACCTCCAGACAATGGGATGTTACTGGGTGCTTTTAATAAATGAGCTATGAACCTTGATAAAACATGAAGAAACCGTAAACGCTCAGCACGAGGTGAACGCAGCCAATCTGAAAAGGCCCCTTACTGTATGACTGCAACTGGACAGCAGTCCAGTGAGGCGCAGCCCGGAGCCACCATGCTGTCAGGCATGCCCAGGGCACTGGGTTTGATCCCCAGCACAAAGGAAAACAAAACACCCAACCACGAGGCATTCTGGAAAACATGAAACTCTGGAGAGGGTCAAAGGATGAGTGGGTGGCACCAAGGAGTGGGGGGACATGAATAAGCAGAACACAGGGGATTTCCAAGGGAGGGAGGCCACTCTGTGCGACTCTGTCCTGGAAGGCATGTATCACTAGGAACTTGTCCAAACTCACAGAATGCACAACACCAAGGGAACCCTCATGTGGACTATGAACTTGGGGTGATGACCACGTGTCAGGGTAGGTTCGTTAACTTCAACAGATATGCCAGTCTACACAGGGTTAACAACAGTTCTTAATCTTCTGTGGTCCTAAGAGATTTTCTGAAGCCCCCAAGGGCTGCAGTGTGAGAGACTCCCTCAATGCAGGTTCACTCAAGTGGTCTATTCCCATCCCTCCCTGGGTACCTGAGACTCCAGCAAGGTTGCTGCAGGCAGCTAACAGACAAGCTCCTTATGAGACCAGAAGGCAGCAGGCATCACGCAGGGGTGGGTGCCTAGGCCTCAGGCAGGGGAAGGCAGGTGTTCCCCATGAAGCCATCATCATCCCCTCCCCTCCAGTCTGTGTGGAGGGCACCAGGAGAGGCCATGCTGGGCCTTGGAACATGGCCCATGTTCAGGGTCCTTCAGGGACTGAAGCCCATGCAGATGTTGTCTAGAAGCACACCTAGGGATGGTGACCTAGTTTTCGGTCTGGGCTGAACTATGCAGGCCTCCACCAAATTCCTATGTCAAAGTCCTGGCACCCAATACTACAGAATTTGACTATATTTGGAGACAGAGGTGTTTAAGGTAAAAATGAGATCATTACAGTGGGCCCTGATCCAATCTGACTAATGTCCTTGTAAGAAAAGGAGATCAGGAAACCAACCCAGGCAGAGGGAAGACAGCCTCTGCTCGCCAGGAGATGCTCAGGTAGAACCATGCCTGCCCGTGTCCTCTTCTCCGACTCACTGCACCCAGAACTGTGAGAAAACCATTTCCTGTTGTTTAAGTTACACTCACGCGCACACACCCCAGGGCTTTCTTTGTGGTCCACCTTGGGGTAGAAGGCTTGCCGACCAAGAGCCTCGCAGAAGTGATGCCTGACAGACGAACAGGAGCCCATAGGATAGACCAAGCCTGGACAGCTGCTACGAGCAGGGGGACGCCATGCGGGGCAGGAGGCAGTGCCACCCTCTGGAAGCTGCACTAATCTCAGCACTGGTGAGGGAGGTTAGTGGGACGAATCTGGAGAGGCGCGCAGCAGCTGCAATTTACTAAGCACTTTCTATGTGTGAGGCACAGGCTAAGCACCTACCTATTTGTCAAGAACCTATATATCTTTGCTAAACCCAACAACTCCATTCCATGGGTAGAAAAACTGAGGCTCAGAGAAGTGACACGATTGGCTCAGTGAGAATGGCAGAGCTGGAATTTGAACCCAGACCAAGTCTCACTCCAGAGCTATATTCTCAGCCCTGAGATCTGCCCTCCTCTCCCATGGGGAGCTGTGGGACATTGCCAGCGCCCTGTCTGGGAGGGTCTTCCTGGAGCTGCCAGGCCCGGCACAGGCATAATAGTCAGAGTTGAACTGTGAGAACAGAGCAGGTGAGCTACAAAGCCAACGCTGCAGGGCCCTGCTGGGACAGGAGCAAACGCCAGCTGCTCCAGCCAGCCTCGCCTTTCATCTCTGCAGAATGTGGATGCTGTTCCTGCGTCCCTGGAGAGCCCAAAGTTTGGGCTGAAGGCTTTCTGGAAAAAAGCTCACTGCTGCAGGCGTCTCCACAGTCACCCTGGGTGACGCCTGACACTTCACCGTGGCACTCGCTGACAAGCGTCTTCAAAGGACAGAAATCGGCCGGCTTGCTGGCTTTTATGCGGATGTCACTCATCCACAGGAAGCACTTTTCCCGAGCATTGTGAGAGTTATTTTGGTTCGAGGAAGCCAACCCCAGTGCAAATCCAAGAAAGGAATAAAAGGAAGAGGGGGAAAGAGCAACTCTGGCAAAATTAGAAAAAAGTGGCATTTAGATAAACTGCTCACGGAACCATCTTCTTCAAGATGATCTTTTTTGAGATCAAAACTAAAGGGGGGAGAGCTGTGCTGCACATCAGGTGTGGCAGGCTGAGGGAGACTTGGGAGACTGCAGGCATCTGTGGGGAAAACCCAGGGCTGGGGTTGTGGCTCAGCACTAGAGCACTTCCTAGCATGTGCGAGGCTCTGGGTTCGATCCTCGGCACCACATAAAAAAATATAAAATAAAGGTATTGTGTCCAACTACAACTGAAAAATAAATATTAAAAAAAAAAAGTGGGAGAAAACCCAGGCCCAGTGAACCAGACAGGCTTTTCTGAAAAGAATGACACCCAGAGAATGAAACCCACCCACCAAGCCAAAGCTCTGCAAGGGACCAGTGTCCTGGCATTTCATGTGACCCTCCTTTGTCCCCTAGTCTTCAATATCATTCTTCCAACAACAGGGCAGGCCAGGTGGCAGATTGGACATATGTCTTATACAACTTTGTAGAAATTTGGCCAGAAAGAATGGAGTGGTCAAGAGTTCCCAAACCTTCCACTGGGGTCATGTTTGGGGGGCATTTGATTATAGATAATAGAAACTTAATCTGAAGAGCTTAAACAAGCACAGTAGCCTCCGGGAGGACTCCCACAGGGTTCTTTCTTTCTCAACCTCTCTCTGCAGGCTGGTTTCACTGTGTCCCCCATGAAGCTGTCTGTAACCCTGGTCTAGGCAGCTCCAGGCTTTCTTCCTTCCAGCACCTTAGCTAGAGAGAAAACAGAGACTTCCCTACTCTGCCCCAACTGAAAAATCCCAGGGAATTCTCTGATTGGCCCAGCTTGAGTCATGTGACTTCCCTTTAGCCCAATCTCTGTTGTGATGGGGATGCAGGCCTAGAATCACCTGTTCCCTGTCTCCTTGGGTTGAGTCACATGTCTGACCCAAGGCACAGGAAGTATGAAGGCCACTACAGGAATGGGGGTTGCAGGGTAGATACCAAAAGGTGCACCTACTTTATGGCCTCCTGCCCACAGCCTGAGTTTGCTGTTTCATGAAAACCCAAGGCTGCCCACCTCTGCAGCCTGACTTCTCCAAGCCCACTGTAATGGGAGGCAGGGTCATTCCAGTCACAAAGAGGAGCACTCAGTGGATCTAGAGCTTGCCAAATGCCCTGTGTCAATGATCTCCTTGGATCCTTACAATGACCCTCTGTCACTCCATCTTATAGGTGGAGGAGTTGATGCTCAGAGAGGTACAGGGGCTTGTGAAGATCACACAGCTTGTAAGGCAGAGCTGGGTGTTGGACATGATTCCAAGTGGAATTCAAATCCAGTGCTCTTAACCTAACCCTTGACTCCATTATAGCCCCCTAAGATAAACCCTTAAGGGAGACAAATTCCCCTAGAATGGAAGAGACTGGGATAGAGTAAGATCTCTAGGTACAAAGACCATGGGGTGGCATGCTCTACTATAGACACCTATTAACTTGGATAACGTCAAGACCCTCACCCAGAGGGTGCTCAACAAATACTGTGGAACTGGGCTCAAGCTCAGGGCAAAGGTAGTGGGGGAGAGACCCCTAAGACGTGTTCCTTTTCTAATCCCTGTGAGTGACAAAGTGGTCTCTGACCTCTGGGTAAGTGACCAGTATCAGGTCCCCAAAGAAGCCAGGGGATTGTCAGACATACTAAAGAAGGATTCTAAGGGAGAAACTCAACTTTTCATTCAGTGAGAGGGCCTCTGTATCTGGTAACATGCAGGCTAACATAACTTGAAGTGCTTGTGCTACAAAACACCCAGAAAAACTGGACCAAGTAGACCAGTGTCCCTTATATATGTAGGTCAGCTCATAAGAAAGCGAGAAAAATCTACAGCCAAAATGGACAAGGAAACTCAAAATCAGAGCGCCAAGTGGGAGAACTGATACTTCTGTGCCCTCCGCAGAGAAGCGGGGGATGGGTGCCCATCTTGGCAGTAAACCTGAGCCTGCTGTCCACTGGCGCTGGACAAAGACCTAGCGTGGTCAGTCTTAGCCCTGACTTGAGGTCAGAAAACCAGGAAGAAGCCTTGGTTGAGAATTTGTCACCATGGGTCTATACTCCCAGGGGCCTGGACTTCACATGGGGTATACCACCATTGGAGTTCTCAGACTCAAGTGAGCATCAGAATTACCCAGACAGCATGTTAAATAGATTGGTGGGTCCCGGTCCCACCCTGAGTCTTGACTCAGTAGATCTGGATGGAAGCTCCAGAATTCACATATCGAAGAATTTCCAGGAAATGCTGATGCTGCTGGTCCATGGACCACACTTTGAGATTACTGCTCTCAGCCGAGAAATTAACCTTAAAAATCATTCTTGCTTGATAATGCAGTTTGGGTATTAAACAAAAGCAAATACAAAATCTCTAGGACAGGGGTGAAAAAACATGACCTTTGGGCTAAATCGTTGTCTGCCCGTGGGTCAGATCTGGCCACCCTCCTTGGTTTATGTATTGTTTATGGCTGCTTCTGCACACGGCAGAGTTGAGGAGTTATGTAAGAGGCTGAACGTAGACTGCAGTGCCAAAAATATTTACTATCCAGCTGACTTCTGGCACTCAGATCAACCCAGGTCACACAAAATTCACAGGGACACAATCCTACCTAAAATGACCTCTCAATCCAAAATTACAAAACACACAGGGTACTGGTCCACCTTGTGCGAGAATCAATAAACAACAGTAGGATCAGAACCAAGAATTCCATGAAATGGAATGATTATAATCAGACTCTAAAAGTAAACGCAAGGCCCCATCCACACCCAGCATCTCCTGGGTCTTGAATCAAGAGGAATGACAATGATATTTCCTGAGTGCCTACAGTGTGCCAGGCACCGGGCCCAATGTTTTATATAGGCCGAGCTCTTTCCTTTCTAGGCAAAGACCTTGACATCAGGTGTAAGACAGAGGATCAAATGGGTCTTCACTTGCCTAACTGGACATAGCAAATCTGTACTAGAGTCAGGACGAAACCCAGGCCTTGAGCTAAAACCAAGTTCTAGGATTTTCCAAATCTTATGCCTCCTTCCACCTCACAGCAAAGTGTTCCACAGTGGAAATTAGCTCCCAGTTTGGGACACGTGGCTAGATTTGGGGAATCCTGCAATCCCCTGAAGTCATATGCAAAGTACTGTCTCTATCACATTTCTGAAGAGAGGTCCAGGGCTTCCACTGGCACTTCAAAGAGCCCCTGAGAGCTCAGAGCCCACCAAGCCTTCTCCTATTCTGCCCTTGAATCTTGCTCCCAGCCACTGTTTCCCCCCCAGGGCGCTGTTTCAATGTACTAAGCATGTGATTGTTGAAATGCAACAACAACCCTACAGGGAAGATCTGTCACCGTCCCACTTTATAGATGAGAAACCTGAGGCCACAGAGGCGTCAGGAAACTTGCCTGGGTACCCACATTTAGCCAATGGCAGAACAGGGGCCTGGAGCTGAGCCCTCAAACAGGCACCCTTCCCACGGGAGCCATCGCCTCAGTCTATAGAGTCCCCAGCCCTCCCGTTCAGGTTAACCCGCATGTCCACACAAGCTCGGAAAGCCCTAGGCCTTTTCCATCTGCTCCCTGAGCCTGGAAATATGAGGTGCCTTCTATCCTGATCTTGGGGTGACACCCCTTTCCTAATGCCAACCTCCACATTCAACAGAATGTTTCTGTGGCAGCCAGACCTGAGTTGGACCGGTCTCAGAAAGTGTGTGTTCGTGTCCCCCAGCACCTCACCTGGCGCCAACCCAGACACCAACTACCTGCTTGGCTGGTTCCTCTCTCGTCGACAGCATAAACACACATTTACTCAATTTTTCAGAATGAGCAATATTTACTCAACAGCCCAGAATGGCTCATGTGGAACCATTAAACCCCACTGCCTCAGCCTGCAGCTCGGAGTGCAATAATGAATCAGTATTTTGGAGCGATTATGATGCTAATAAGAACGTGTGAGGCAGGCAATGTCACTGTGCGGGGGTGGCCGACAAAGCCCCCGTACTCCCCGCTCCCACCCTCTCATTGGGGAGCTTCACCAGGCCACACGCCATCCTGAGACCCTCCAGCCCCCTTGAGACCCTCCAGCCCCCGAGGCGCACCACACTGGGGTACCTGGAATGCAAAGCCTTTGAGGAGCAGAGCCCCCCAACCCCGTCTTGCAGAGCTCAGGCCCCACTGTGCCAGCCTTCACCAGAGCTGCAGGGGCACCTGACGGCATCCCCATCCCAGCAGCCCCCAAGCTTTAGCACAGCCTTCCTCACTCACACATGCTCAAATATTGGAGAAGAAAATACTTGTTCCCTCGGGATGCGCGCCTGGAGCAATGTTAGATTGGGGGGGGGGGTTGTTTTCTTCTTTTTTTTTTTTTTCCCCCTTTTTTTGGATCTTTCTCTTTTTCACAAGCCCCTAGGTAAATAATAAATGGCAGAAAAACATACTTGAACATGGCGAGGCCCACCCCCACCCCTTCCCATCTGCCCAGGGAAAGCACTTCATTCCTGTCCCTATGCTGGCCTGCTGCATCCCATAAACTGGTGAATCTCCTGAAGGTCCGCAGGGTCCAGACCTGCAGTCCTGAGCCACAGGACAGCAGTGGAAGGAGCTGAGCTTCCCTATGCAACCCCAGGCTTGGAGTCCTCAAACCCCCTAATGTTCCTCCTCTTCTATTCTCCCAACCTCCACAGCCACTATCTCCCTCTGTCCAGGATAAAGACCTCGCAGGACCTGGTACAAGCCCCATTTGTGTGGGCCGTGTACACCCTTCCTATGATCCAGCCACACTTGCTGCATTTCACCTCCTGGAACCACAGGTATTTTCTCCCATCTCAGGTCCTTTGCACAAGCCTTCTCTGTGTGCACTGTCATGACCTCATATAATTTGGCTAACTCAAAGTCCTTCCCTGACTTCCAAACAAAATCTGGTACCTGTTATACAAGCTCCTCATTCCCACTTCATTTCCCTTGTTGCCCTTAGCAGGGTGTACAATTTCAAATATGTGATGATTTGATTAATGTCAGTCTCTTAAGGGATTTTACTTCTAAAAACCATGGAGACCAAAAGCACAATGAGGGCAGAGAGCATGTCCATTTTGATCCCCAGGCATCCCCAGCACATGGCCCAGGCATGGGCACCTAGCAGATGCTGGGTAAAACTTGTTGAGTGGATCACTGATGAGCAGGCTGAGTGCACGCCCTGGCTCAAGCCTCCCTGTCTGCTCTGTGTCCTCGATGCCATCTGCCTGTTTGCTGAGCTGGGTCCACAGCTTTTGGGGCCTTTTATACTGACAGTGTTCTATCCATGAAGTGCCACCTTCATATCACAAGCTCCAGATAAATATTTCATCACAATAAAAATGCTCATGGACCCTCCACTGAGGGCCTGCGCACTCCCTTTGGTTCTGAGCGCGGGTATTGAATGTGAATCTGAGTGCGTCTCCGTGGGTGCACATGCACACACCTGTATCCATGCAGGAGCCCCCAAGGAACACCCACACTAGCATCAGCAGAGTCAAGCACCTCCATCCACGTTCGTTCACAGGTGAAGCAAGGACACATGGTGCTGGGAAGACAGGCCTGCCGGGCCACTTGAGGTGGCCACCCGGTCGAGCTTACTGTGTGCTCGCCCAGGGCTAAATGCATCAGGCAAGTTTGCCTGCCCTTGAGCAAGGTCAAGAGGGTGCCCATTCCACAGAAAAGGAAGCCGAGGTCCGGGGGCACTGTGTGCCTGACACTGAGGCCAGGCTCTGGGCCAGCTCTCCACCCTGAGAGCAGGACCAATATGTGGAAGGAGAATGCAGTGCTGTTTAAAAGCAAAACCCCAGGAGAGGCCTGGGGCAGGGCCAGCGACCCCTTTGCCTAGTGGAACATTAGGTGGGTGGACACCTGTTCAGAGACACTGCAAAGGGCCAAAGCAGAAGTCAGTAGGCGCGAGTGAGGCACACAAGGCAGAGGGAACCCAGGAATGCTCTGGCTAGTGAGGGCGAGTTCCTCCCATCTGTGGCGAGTTCCTCCCATGCTCAGCCCTCCGGTAACTGGTGACACAACTTTGATAACACAAAATGAGTTTTTTAAATCCCTTCTTTCCCTAGCAGTTGTGAGATTCCCTGAAAATCCTTCCATGGCCTGTCTCCCTTCCCACCTCAAATCCCCAAAAGAAAAAGGAAGCAAAGGAAACACGGGCATGGGGACCCAGGGTGTGTGTGTGTGTGTGTGTGTGTGTGTGTGTGTGTACTGGAGGGGGGTATGTATGTGTGTGTGAGCGCAAAAGCTCACCTGTGGGCAGGCACCTGAGGATGCTCTGGGCCTGCAGGTGGCCAAGTAGCAGCTCACCAACCAAGGAGTGGCCTTCTTATGGCTACGCGGTAGTGAAGTCTCCCACAGCTGGTCCAGGGAAAGGGTCAGCAGGGCAGGCCAGAGGTCCTATTGTCCCAGCAACCTGAAGCTGGGGAGGAGCAGGTGTCACTGCTCCCTCCCTCCTAAAGCCTTACTTCCCTTTGGGAGGAAAGGTACCTTCCTCTTCATCCCTGGGCCTGGTTACCTAGAGGATTAAGCTGAGCTGACATGAGGAAGGAAGGGGGGGCTCATCTCCCCTCTTTCTGCTTCTCAGGGCAGCCCCAACAGTTGAACATTCCTTGGCCCTTGGAGAAGTGGCCCTGTCTCCTCCTCATGAGACAACAGAACCTTCTGGAGCTGCAGGCTAAGTGGGGCAGCACCTAGGGGAAGTGGATTCTATCCCTCTCAGCATTCTCAAACCAAATAAGAACCCCATCTTCTGCTGGAGGTCCAATAAGCTCAGGAGCTGAGATCCTTGCTCCCCAAAACTGGGAATAGAAGCAGGGTGCCACTGACATCTAAGCATCTAAGATGTGCCAAGCTCCATGCTTGAGACTAGCACCAACACAGAAGACACAAAAGCTGCACACAGGATCTTAAAATAAAAAGGGCAGGCAAGCAAACTGGGGTGTAATTAAAGGGAGCCCCTTATCCAGCCAGAAGGCTCAGGAGGCTCCCAAAGGATGAGTGATAAAGACAGGTGGCATATACGAAGGCCGGGAAGTAAAAGGGCATGAGATACAGGGCCGGGTAGCAGTCTGAGTCTAGATGGGGACTTGGGGAGAAGGAGGTCCAGTGAGATGAGATGGTGCAGGCGGGCAAAGGAGTAGGAGGCCATCAGGACGATCCGCTAACCATGGCAAGGCCTGGACTTCATCCTATGAGCAATGGGGAGCCAATGAAGGCCTTCAAGTTGAGGAGAGGGCATGGTGGCCTGATTTAGACTTTCAATAAACATCTTTCAGGGCAGTGTGGAGGGTCCTAGCCTTATGATCTAACTTGAGACACTGTTACCTCCTGCCAATTTCCAAGGGATCCTTTCTGCATGGAGTCCTCTGGCCTGACCATCCAAGGTCAGGACTCAGCAGCTGGAGTCTGGCACAAAGACCTCCTCTGGTTCATTCCTGTCCAGACCTGAGACCCCCAGCCCTTTGGTGACACCCCTCTCAAGTTACCCCCTTCTTCCTCCACTATCTAAGGGGCTTTGCCTTTAGGAAAACCCCAGCCCCTCCCATGGCCCTAGAGGCCCTGCAGGACCTGGGTCCTGCCTCCCTGTCCTACTTAATTACCCTCCCCACCTCTAGGATACAGAGAGGACACAGGAAAGTAGGAAGAGGTTGAAAGTCACTTGCCCCATTTTGTAGAGGGAGAAACTAAGGCAAAAGTGGGGCTACCGGAAGACAGTGGCCTTGCTCCCTCACTGTGAGGGCCCGGCTGCCTCTGCCTAGGCCCCCTTCTTCAGGGGCCCCTGACCTAACACAGAGGGCACGCACCACCCAGCACACTCAGCGGAAGCGCAAAGCGGCAGAGGTCCCCTCAGGCCCCACCCCTCTGCTGCCCTCCATCTTCTCTAGTGCCAGAGTTCTGAGAACGGTAGTCTCTGTCTCTCTGCCTCTGCCTGCATCTCTGTGTGTCTCTGTCTCTGACTCCATCTCTCTTGTCTCTTCTGTTCTCTCCCTTCCTCCCCAGCCAGGGAGATGGGGGTAAAAATCTCCCAAGATCCCCAATTTAAAGTCAGATCTTTCTCTCTCCCCTTCCTCACTACCTAATAATCACACTTGTGTGAAGTTGATGCTCTACATAACGAAAAGTGAGGCCTCCTTGGAGAGGGTACAATCAGACAATTTTTAAGATCATGGAGCATTAGACCATTCCCAACTGGGTTTACTAATCAAACAGCCAAATCCTTCATAACCAGCCAATCCCTACAGGGCAATTAAATCCTTCCCCTTTAAAACACTTGCCACACTGTCTGGGGACAGAAAGAAAAATTTGCAAAATTCATTTGATAAATTAGCCAGGGAAAAGAAAGGAGTGAATCAAGCTTTGTTCTTTTCATTTTTTTTAATTATGGAATTCACAATGCCTGAATAATGTTTAATAAGAACTATGAAAATTCCTAACAGTATTACAACACAACACAAAAGAATTAACCTGGTTACCGTGAAAAATTGCATATTTAATTAAGAACAGAGAGTTCAAAACTATCCAGAGATTTCAAAAGTGCTGTTGCCTGAGGGGCCAAATTACATGCTTCCAGGGCTGCTAACGGAGTTAGCGCGTTCAGTCATTACCCAGGCGTCCCCATTAAGTGACTCTGGGCAGATGACATCAAATTCATTTCAAAAGCACCAGGAACTGAAGCATTCACTTGGGTAGTTTAAGGGAAAGCAACTATCCTGCTGGTACAAATCAGACCCCTTGTTGATAAAGGCAATAATTAAAGAATAATGTTAATTAGCTGCTTTTATTTGAAGAAAAGTAAGTAGTTGGAGGGCTTCCAGGCTGCTGAGGTGGGAGTCACTCTTTCTGGAAGAAGGGGAGGCTGTGGGTAGGAGTGGGAGCGTGGGGCCGTAGGAGGGGGAGAGGTGGAGGAGGCTGGGACAGAGCGTGAGGTAGGGCCACTAAGGAGGGTGCTGAGGCCTAGGTCCCCTATTGAAAGGGGCCTGGTCACACCAAGACCCTTGGAAAGCAAAGCTTGGAAAGCAAAGAAAGATGGTGCTGCTGGCATCTGGGAATTGTCACCAGCAGGCTCACTGCCATCATGGTGGACACTGGCAAAGCCAGATCTGCCCCCTGCACCATTCCTGGCCAAACCCACTCACTCCACACAATCTGTCACTCACTACTCAGGCACTTCCTGTCACACTCACACACACACACACACACACACACACACACACACCCGACAACCTGTCACTCACTACTCAGGCACTTCCTATCATACTCACTCTCTTCACAACCTGTCACACTTAGCACTTAGTCACCACCGTCACCCTTGCTGGACAGGGCTGTCTTTTCAAAAAAGGTGGCCACCATGACATCTCTCATCATCTAGGCTCTTCTTGTAATGTGACCTTGACACTCTTCCATCAAGAAGCAGGTCTAGGCTGGGTTTGGGGCTCAGCAGTGGAGCACTTGCCTAGCATATGTGAGGCCCTGGGTTCCATCCTCAGCACCACACAAAAACAAGTAAATAAAATAAAGGTATTGTGTCCAACTACACCTAAAAAAATTTTTTTTAATTAAAAAAAAAAAAAAAAAAAATAAAAAAGCAGCAGCAGCAGGTCATAGACCAAACCTTCATCTTAAGGACCCGGGACATACTCAGGC
>NW_026000138.1:3620490-3714269 GCF_001458135.2 Marmota marmota marmota | reverse complement strand
CGCTCCCCACCAAGGCCAGGTTACTCCTGGGCTCTCCTCCGTCCGCCCTGCTTGCTGGGGACCCACCCCCACACTATAAGGAGGCTCCAGGGGCTGCACACAGACACCACGGGGAGCTGAGGTTCAGCCAACAGCCAGCACTACCTGTCAGGAGAGTTGTTGAGTCACCTTTTTACACCTTTTCAGCAGAAGGCCAGGCATCTTGGAGCGGCGACAAGCTGATGCAGTTAAGCTCCATCCTTGTTCCTGCCTCGTGGCATCTGCAAGTCACAGTCATCATGCCCACAAGGACGGGGTGGGGGTGGCTTGTTGTACAGCAGGTGACTAATGCATTCATGGAGATGCACCCTCGCACACCCTAGGACTGCCTCCTCCCCAATACCCCACTCTCCTCACAGACTGCCCCAGAGGCCCAGCAGGACAAATACTACCAGCTATGAGAACTTCTTGCCAAGAAAGCCATGACTGGCCTCCACCATGTGCCCTGGCTCTCCACAGCCCGTGAGTCCTCCTAGGGTCTGCCAAGTGGGGACGGAACAAGGGTGTGGCAAAGCGCACTAGCTGACCACGGAGGAGAAACCCCAGAGACAAACCCTTCTCTTGGACCCTGGACACACTCGGAGATGCACCATCACACACCAGCTCAGCAGCTGGCCCAGGGCCCGAGGCTTAGATCCACCGCCTCCTGGTGAAATGGCTTGGTTTCCTGAGGCCGCAAGTCAGGAAGCAGACTCGGTCCAGTCCGGCTCAGCTGCCAGCTGGGCCAGCCCACCAAGGACATCACCCTGGGCATACAAGATGGACACTGAGGTGGTGGGTCAGCTCAAGGGCTAAGGGACTGTCCTCTGCCTTTGGTGGCCAAGCAAAAAGTAGGAGCTGGGTCTGGGGTTTCTCTCCTGCCTCTCCGGGGAGGCAGAAGACCTCATCAGCCTCACCCACCACAAGACGCCACACTGCTCTGCGCTACCCTGCTCAGAGAAAAATTTCTTTCCAGAGATGAATTTCACTAAGTAGGCCATGGGCTGTGGGACCAATCCCCTTGCTTGTGGAGGCTGCAGAGGATGTCCTCTGAGGGACAGAGAGGCTTCTAGGCTGCTGGCCTGCGGGACCAGGGTCCAGCAACCCCAGGAGGTAAAAGGCAGGAAATGGGCCTGGCTCCTGCTATGGTAACCAGCTGTGCCCTTGGCTCCCAGGATCTGCTGCTTGTCCACTGCCCACTCCCAGAAATCCTGGTCCCCACCCATACTCTTGCCAGCTCTGTCCCCTACAAGCAACCTACCCTCACATAAGACCTCTAAGAGGCCAACTTGTACATATGATAGCTTCTGGGGAGGAGAGGGAGAGCTGGACATACAGTAGCGCTTCCTACACACATGGTATCTACTTCAGGTGTGAACAGAAAAAGGCAAAAAAGCCTGTATACACAGTCTACAGTCAGATTACCTGGCTCTGCTGTGTGTCTTTGAGCAAGTCATTTAACCTCTCTGTGCCCTGGCTTCCTCCTCTAAAAACAAAGGATAGTACCAGTGCTTATACCACAGCATTATTATGGGAACAAATTCATTTAAATGATGGTATTTATAAAGCATTAAGTTATGCCAAATACATAGTCATAGTGCTTATTAAATTAAAAATAAATTAAATTTTTTTAGATTTTCAGCTCCAAGGCATGTCAATTCTGTCCATTTTCTGGAACATTACATTAAGGCCAAAAAGGCAGAATTACCTCAACACCAGTCACAAAACTGGCCCAGCTGCTAATGCCCATGACCTCAGGGGTCATGAAGGGAACCACTCACCACTCAGGGAAGCCTGAGCTAGGTAGGAGATGTGCAAAGTGGGAAACCCACACCCTGTTCCTGGCCCAGTAGGTGCAGGCCCAGGGACATCAGCTCTCCTGCTGAGTTTTAAAACATTACCTCTAATCAGGCCTCCAGGCCTCATGGTCACCACACCACACAATGCAGCTCTGACCTGGAGTGAGGAGCTCGCTATCTGATGGGGGAGACCGACAAGGAACCGGGGGATCACTTGATGGCATGGGAAGCACCCCAGGGTCAAGGAAGTGGGTGGAGCCTGCAAAGAGCAAGGAAGCACTGCCCCAGGAAGTGGAGGCACACACATAATGGCTAGATGTGTCAGGAGTGCAGTGGTCCAAGCACAGGAGCTGAAGGGCATCAGAACAGAGAGCAGAGGCTGAAGGAAGCAGCTGGAAGACCCCTAGAAGCCAGGAAGGGCTGAATCCCAGCTCACTAGAGAAATGCTATGTGTCCATGGGAAGCCTCTGAATGTCACTGGGTACCTGCAGGTGAACATCATGGTACCTTCGCCAGAGCACAAGTGCAACCCTTGGACCGCCCCCAAAGAGGCCACGTGGAAAGGGTCCCAGGAAGGACAAGCATCTCTTAGTCATTCCATCCTTGCTGCACCTGAAATCTTCTCTCTTGCAGCTCTGGTAAGAGGTCCTGGGGAGCAAATATGAAAGCAGATAACCAGAAAACATCTGTGGAGCCCCTGGTATATGCCAGGCATGCCACTGAGATGATCTCATGTCTCCCACATTAAGACCCCATTTCACAGATGAGAAAACTGAGGCATGAGGAGACAGTTTCCTGGCTGTCATATGCAGCTAGAGAGAGCAGAGTTCATCTGTCTGGCAAGAGCTCACCCTGCCCCCCGCATCAAGCTACCAATCAGGGGCTTTCCCCCTAAGAGATCAAGGCTGGAGAGGCGGCAGGTGCGGTGGCCAATTCTGTAGTAGCAGCACCTGCCGGCTGGCCCCACATTACCCTGTGTCACCTCTACTGCAGTGAGATCAATACTCAGGGGGCTGGGCTTAGCTTTGGGGAAATCATTAAATGCTACACAAACTAGTCAAAAAATAATTGCATAGCAAGGAGACATCAAAAGGATCTTTGCCTGGGAGCAGGAGCAAGCGTGCATGCGCACACTTAAGACACGCCACACTGCACATGTGGCAAAGACACACACACATGTGCACGCACACAGATATTCACTTGTGGATACAGACACAACCATATAAGCAAAACACACTCAGAAAAACAGACATACCTACAGAAACACTGATACAGACACGAACATGCAAAGACACAAGCACATTCCAGGATATGTGCACATGAAGATGCAGACACACAAAGTCACACTTACTCACATCCACCCTTTTATTCATTTGACTGAATTTTTGAGGCCTACATGTGCTTACCCCTCTGCTGCTCAGTTCTGGGAACAAGCTGCTCCGTGCCCTCACAGAGATTAGAGTCCACAGAGAGAAGGAGGCAGCATCAGTGACACAGAGATGAGTCTGACAGCCACTGTGATATGTGCCGCAGAGGTGGGGTCCACAGAGCACAGGGGTTGTACAAGCAAGCTCCCAAGATGGAAGAGGGGTTGATGGGGCTGGGAAGATGGGGATGGGAAGTGTCACGAGGTCAGGGAATGTGGAGGGCAGAGAGAATGTGACTTAAGAACAAGATCAAGAACAGAGGGCACAAAGGAGTTTATTATACAAATTCAAGTCTGAACCAAATTCTGATGAATATAGTGAACCCTAGCGCAACTACTAAGAAAACCTCAAAACTAGTAAAAACAATTCATTAGTAAAATTTCAATGCTACATGAGAAAATATTCACCAATGCAAAAGAAAACAGAAGAGAAGGGGGAAAAAGACAGACATACAGAAAACAAAAAGTAAAATGCAGACTATGTCAATAGTACATTAAATGTGAATGGATTAAACAATCTACTCAAAGTGCAGAGGTTTTTTAGACTGGATAGAAAAACATGGTCCAACTGCATGTTGTCTATAGGAGACACTTTAGATTCAAAGACACAAATAGACTGAAAAGTAAAAGACTCCAAAAAGATACATCATGTCAACATGACGACAGGAAAGAGGAAGTAGCTATGCCAATATCAGGCAAAATGAACATTAAATTTTTTTAATGTTACTAGGATGAGGGGCATTTCATAATGAAAAAAGGGTCAATCCATGAAAAAAACATAACAGTTATAAGCCTATATACACCTAATAAAAGGACATGGCATGAAAACTGGCCAAAATGAGGAGCAAAATAGTCAATTCAATAATGCACACTTCAATATCCTGCTTTCAACAGAGAATTGAACTAGCCACAAGATTAGTAATACTGTAAGCCAGAAACAGAGAGCAATGAGCAGTCTGCTGAGCCTGGGAGGTTACAATGCGGACTTTGCCTCAAAAGCAATCTGAAGCCATGAGAAATGGTACTTGGCAGGATTTTAAGTAATCTCACTAGCTGCTGTGTGTCAGCAGAGTCAGGAAGGCCAGAGGCAGTCCAGGAAGACACAATGGTAAACTGAAATCCATTGCTGGGGGCATGGGCCTAGTGCCAATGGTGGGAAAGAAGGTAAGGGGTGGGACACAGGAGGTCTGTAGGAGGGTTAAAAAAAAACAGGATTTAGTGACAAATTGTATGTGAGGGGCATGGGGGAGAGGGACAGTCTGGGCAGCTCCCAGGTTTCTGTCCTGTAGACCTGGATGGACCTAAGATGGAGACCAGGTGAGGTCAGTTATAACTGGGTCATCTTGCGCTGGAGACGTCTTTAACACAGGCATTCAAAAAATATCAACAAAGTGATTTTTCCTTAAAAAGAAGAAATGTCAAGAAAGCCGTCAAGCTGACAGGTCTGGAATCCAGAGGCAGAGAATGGAGAGTCGGGGTAGTAGCGGTCATGTGAATAGAGAGGAGGCCACATAAGGGACCAAGGGAACAGAATGAGAAAACATGGACCTTGAACATATTTAGAGGCCAGCCTAAAGGGAATGGGCCTGAGAAAACACCAAGAAGTGGTGGCAGGAGGTAAAATGAAGAGAACACAGTCAGAGGCCTGTGGGTGCTCTGTGGGGAGAGCGGTGGGTGGAGGTGCAGAAGGAGACAGTGTGAGCAGACATTCTAGCAATGTGGCTGAGCATGGAGGAAAGAGGGTCTCTCCATCCACTTTCTTGGGAAAGGAAGCGCAAGAGTCTTCCCTTTGTACACACTCTGTGGAATGGGAGGTGATCCAATAGAACATGTGGGACCCTTCTAACAGGTTCTGAGCATCATGTGGAGGTCAGATGCTGCCATCTGTACTGCACAGGGACACTAGGGACATAGGGACACCCTCGTCCAATAGCAGCCTAGAGACCAGCCATGCTCACCTCCCTGTCCACAGAGGCCCTGCCCCAAAAATCTCTCCCAAGTACCTTGATGAATTCCAATCTGCTACAGGACAGAGCCTGGTTCTTCCTGGATCTTTCCAGGGACCTAGGGAACAGTGGTTCCCATGGGATCTTCTTGGAGGCAGACCCCTCTGAGACCACCCACCCACTGAGAGCATCAATTTATCTCCAGCCCAGTTCCCTCTCCAGCAGACCTCTACCTATTTCACAGGCCTATGGGGGAGGTGGGTGGGTGGGTGGATGGGTGGGTAGACGGATGAGTGGATGGGTGGATGGGTGGATGGGTGGGTGGATGGGTAGAGGGATGACAGTATGGATAGATGCACAATGGATAGGGTTAGTCAGTAGGAATGGGAAAGTAAACAGGTGGATGAATTACTGAGTGGTTGGAGACAGATGGATGAGTGAGCAGATTTATGAATGAACAGATGAGAGAATGTTGGTGGATGACGGGTAGTGGGTGGACAGATGGTAAGGAGGTACTCACCAGCCTCTGCTAGACTTCCAGTCTATGGTGATCAAGGATTGGACAAAACTGAAGGTAAGGAAGGTTCTCTATTCTGTACTCTAGCCCACATGCCCCTGTAATTCCCCAGGCAGACATCCCATATCATCTCCACATATGGAAGTCAGGACGTGGCCTCCAGCACAAGGCACCCCATGTAGCCTGGGTCAAACACTCATACCATCTTGGTCATATCATCTTTTCATGGCCCTTCCTAACAAGTGGTACCTGGGAACACACTAGAAACCAGGCCCCCTGTGATCAGGGAGTAAAGGTCTCTTCTCAGATCATGACCCAATCCCCCCTCAACCCCTTGTATGGGCTCTGCACAACTTTCCCCCACTGCACATCCACCATGAAAAGACCTCCAAGCCACTGCACAGGAGAGCCAGCCATACCCCTCCAAGGACCTGCAGCTTCCACCCTGCTCAAGGCTCAGGTGCATCTCCATGACAAGTTTTTCAAGCTCCCAACCCAAATGCTGCTAGTCCTCTATACACTTAGAGGAGTGCCACTGCCACTTCTAAGACCCCTCTCTGAGCAGAGATCACAACATCCAGTTTGTCACAGAAGCTCCTTTCCCTAGTCTCCAATGCTCCCTCCCTCCCTCCCTCCCTCCCTTCAATGTTCCCTCCCAGGTTGAACCTAATGAGACCCAAACATAAACTGGATCTCACTTCCTCCTTGCTTCCAACCTCAATAACGTCCTATTTCCCTTAGACGCCACCTGAATCCACCCGCTACTGTGGTCTTCAAGGGCTGACCCACAGGGACCCACCTTCCACTTGGGATTTGTCCCCTCCCCTCCCCTCTGAACCCCACACTCTGGCCTCCCTCCAGCGCCTTGCTGTACAAGCTGAGTCCCATGTCAAGGCTACAGGCTGCTCTGTGGCCATGAATTCTTTTGCCTGAACTTTGCTAACGGACTCCTCATCATTCAAGTCTCGAAGTCAGAATGTCACCAACCCAGGGTAGCTAAACACCATGAATAACAGGTGCCCCTCCATCTAGATTTCCGCACCCTGATCACTTCTTTCTTCCATTCTTTCCATTTCTGCAATTACACATTTATTCGTTTCATTTGCCCCTCTACACCAGCACCTGGCACTGTATTGGGCACAAAGTACAATATTTGATAAGACATTTGCTATTTGCTGGATGTATGTCAAATTCAAGCAAAGACTCCAGCCATTCTGTCTGGGTTTGAGTCCTGTGTGACCTTCGGCAAGTGAATGGGCCTCCCTGGACCTCAGTTTTTTCATCTGTCAAATGCGGCAACACTGGTGCTCACCCCAAAGGGCTGTAAAGATTAACTGTGAACATGGAGTACTGACAGGGCAAGGGGTACAGAAAAGTGAGGAGGCATCCCAGCCCAGGGGCCATTTCCAGATACAACCCTGCCCTAAATCCTTGTTGTCTGAAACCATGCCATGAAAGAAAAGTTCTGCTGTGAACAGAAAGCGCTCATGATACCAGATACAAAGTCCAGAGTGAAGCTGATGTTGACCATAGGAGGTGGCAGGGGCTGGAGTCAGTGGTTAAAAAACTTTTTTAATAAAGCCTACAAGTCTATCTCCTTCCTTCTTTATCAACGACACGATTTATTGACCGGAGAGGCCATATTGACTAAATAAATCTTGATAATGACCACGGCAGCAATCAATACCTGCTTATTATCAGCCCAGGCCGAGAATTCCATCTTGCGGAATGTGGGCTGATGACAGGGGTGCCATGAAGCTTGGGTCCAGGGGGTGCCCAGGATGAATGGGCAGGTGCCCAGGACAGCCGGAACTGCAGGGTGGGTGGTGCTCATTTTCCAAGTCAAAAACGAAATCATTATGGAGTTGTTAATAAATCTCCTCCCACCTCACGTCACTCAGGTTTTGGGGCAGGATACATTTCCATGAGCTAATAGTGGCAGATTGTTTTAGGGGCTTTTCAAAAAAAAGAAATTAAAGAATACAAGCATAGTGACTGCAGATGGGGACCTCTTATGAGAGGCATCTCTGGCACTAGTGGGGCAAGAGCAGGGATAGGGTAGCCAATAGTCCTGGGTCCTTCATTTAAGCCCAGGGGCCACTGCCTGTTGGCAATGTGACCCTGGAGCACAGGCCTCAGCCTACCCAGCTGTAAAATGGGGTAGCAGAAGCTCTCCTTTCACACGGCTGCTGGGAAAACTACGGAGATAATGTCAGGAGAGGGCTTTTTAGTCTGTCTGGCCCAGCATAAAGATGCAAGAACTACTGGTTAAAGAAACTGAGGCTCCCAGGCTTTTCTAAAAGCCCACCAAAGGCTTGCAGTGGAGAGGCCTGACCTCCAGACAGGAGCTTGTTTCTTATTTATTGAGTTAGTACTGCAGATTGAACCTGGGACACTTTACCACTGAGCTACAACCTGAGCCCTTCTTATTTTGAGATAGGATCTTTCTAAGTTGCTGAGGCTGGCCTCAAACTTGCAATCTTCCTGCCTCAGCCTCCCCATCACTAGGATGACAGGCAGGTGCCACTGTGCTCAGCTGGAGCTTCTCCATCAGGGACCAGTTCACTTGGCTGCTGGCTGCTGGCCGCTGGCTCTCAGTAGACCAGCCTGGGTAACTCTGGCGCTTGGTGACACAGACCCAGATTTAAGAGTCCTGTGCCCCTGGGGTACCCTGGGGGAATCTGCACCCAGCTGATATCCAGGCGAGTTTCCTTCATCTGATCCTAGCAGCCAGCCACAAGCCTTCAGGTTCCACCCAGATCTGGCAACCTCTGACTAACCAGAGAGGCCCCAGAGGTGAATGACAAAGAGTAACGATATCATAATAATGGTAATAATTAATAATAACAACACTAAGGGTGATAATTGCTGCTCGTGTTTGCTGGGAAATGAGGATGCTCCAACCATGTGCTAAGGACCTTTCCTCACAGTGTCCCTATGAGGTAGGGGCTGTTTACTTCTCATTTTGCAGACGAGGAGGCTTAGAAAAGTCAAGGAGATTGCCTAAGCTCTCCTGGTAAGGAAGCAACAAGACCAGGGTCCTGTGAGGTCTGACTGCTCCGGGCCCACATTCATTTCAGGTGCTTCTCCTAAGGAGACTGAAATCCAACCAGAAAGGCCTTCTCATTTTGATGATAATAATGATGACTGTTCATAAAGATAAGAAGCAATGATTAATCACAGTCACTATTTAGGAAAGGCTTACAGCTCACCCAGCCCTAGGCTGTATCTAGTTGTTTCTCTTTATTTCTTACAACCTTGAAGAAAAGTATTTCTGTCTCCAATAATTATAAAATAGAAGCTTTAGAGGCCAGGGCCTTGGTTTGCCTGCTCTGGGCAGAACTTGGCACAGCAGGAGCAGAATAACATTTAGTAAGAGTGAGTGGGTAACCTGCCATGGCAGCCCAGCTCCATTTTAGGCAGAAACACTGAATGCCCTCAACCTAGGAGGAAGACAGACTTAAGTCCTGGACTCCCACCAGATTACAAGTGAGAGCTCCAGGGATGCTCAGCAGAGAAGCCCCTCACCCCTGGGTCATTGTCCCAAGGCCCCACCCCTTCCAGATGCCCACTGGGCTCATCGGCCGGCCTGGGAATAAGGCATTGTCCAAAACATTACCTGGTCCAAAAACATTTGAGCTGTCTGAGACCGAGGCCACCAAACCATCACTAATGGCCCGCAGCCTGCCGGCAATTAATTAATGGATGTATTAATTAGGATGAAAGCCACCTCCCAGGCTGGAATTGGGGTCACCAGTTTCAAAGCGAGACTGACAGAGCTAAAGATAAAACCTTGCTCACCGAAGGCCTGAGGCCCATGCCCTACTCCCAGGCAGGGGTGAGCAAATTTCAAGAGCCAGGGAGTGAAGCAGTGGGAGCTGGGAGGAGGGGACACATGTGGCTGCACCCCAAGTGCAGGGGCAGCTGGTACCACACACCCTTCCTGTGGCATTCAACCACTCCATCATGCAAATGTTTATTGAGGGAGGGAGGCAGAGAGCAAGCAAATACATTAACAGACATCATGGCATCAATTGAAACAAGGGAAGGAGTCGAAGGTCATTTTGGAAAAAAAAAAAAAAGAGGTATGGGACCTCCATGAAGAGGAGAAACTTAAGCAGTGGCAACAGGCTGAGGGGGAGAACTGTGGAGACATCAGGCAAAGGGTCCCAGATGGAGAGGCCAATAAGTGCCAAGGTCCTGCGGTTAGAACAGGCTTGGTGTATTTAACGAGAAGTAAAGCTGCCCAAATGGCTTGAACAAGCAGGGGGATAGTGGCAGGAGACAAGAGGGAGAAATACAGGGGGAAACTGGTGGGAAGGGGGTTCTGAATACATAGGACCTATGGGCCAAGTAGGGACAGGTCACCAGGAAAAGTGTTCCCCTCTTCAGAGTGGTCACTCCCAGCATCCCAACAGGACATGCCAGGGACCTCAACTGAGCATCTCCCAGGTTCTGGGAACAAAGGCAACAGAATCTCACTCCACTGTCAGTGGAGGGTGTGGTCCACCAAGAAGCAGACAAAAAGGGGGGATTATGTGGCAAAGAAATGTACCAGTCAAGACCGGCACCTTCCAGGGGGCATGGGGTGAAGGAGAAAGAGAGGGCAGCAGGAGGCT
The DNA here is from genome assembly GCF_001458135.2 of Marmota marmota marmota. NCBI lineage: Eukaryota > Metazoa > Chordata > Mammalia > Rodentia > Sciuridae > Marmota > Marmota marmota. The sequence continues at coordinate 3,703,944 of NW_026000138.1, read as the reverse complement.
GGTGGCTTCTGGACTGCCACAGAGCTGGCAGGTGAGTCACAACTGTTCCAGGAGCTTCAGAATCCCTGGGTACTCAGTCCCTGGCTGGGACAGCCATAGGCTTAGTTTCCAGGCAGGGAGTGGGGGCCAGTCACACTCCCTTTAGTCAGAGATCTGCAGGGCACCCTCTCATGGCCACCGTCAGGAGATACCATTACCACACCCGTGTTCTAGATGAGAAAATCAAGCCTAAGGAAGGGAAAATGATTTGCCCAAGCACACACAGCTAGGAAGGGGAAGGACCAGGAATTGAACCTGGCAGCCCTATGCACAGTCAAGAGATGGGATGAGGGCATTTTCCAATGGATCAGGAAGTAGACAAAAACCTTGTTAAAAAAGTAAAAACTATACCCAGGCTTTTTCTGGTGTCTGACAATTTACAAAGCACCCATTAAGAGAGGGTTCACCAGGAGTCAGGTGCACAGTGTCTTATTTTACCCCCCCATCCTTACTCCCAGGTGATAGATGGCAAGAACGAGGAGGGGGTCCAATAGCCTGTTGGGCATCTGAGGCCTGCCTCTTTACTTCTTTCAGGTGCTGCACACGGAATTCTGCCCATCTGAGGGGCCTCACACATGCCACTCCCTGACCACATCTTTGAGATTTCTGCTGAGGGGTCACTTCTTCCAAGAAACCTCTCTCTGGTCCCAGACTTGGGGACCCTCTGCCATCTTTGTCTCAGAACGCATTTCCAATGTCTGATCACACACTCTCTATCCAATGACATGTGTCTACCCTTCCCACTGTCCCTGGGCTCACTGTGAGCTGCCATCTTGAGTTCCCTGAAGTATCTCCTGTATATAGTTACTAGTTATATTACTTATTATATTTGTTATTAGTCATATAATTATTAATCAAAGTAAGTTCTACCTTAAGTGGTGAATATATATTTCTGGAAACAAAGGTAACAGTAATTATTATTCACCTTAACATCCTATAACACTTCTATGTGCTGGTCCAGGTCTCAGCACTCCATATGTATTAACTCAGTCCTCACAAGGATGCTTCAGGAGATGGCTACTACCACCATCCCCATTTTACATACAAGAAAAGTGAGGCTCAGAGAGGTTAAGTGAGTCATCCCAGATCATGCAGCTGGTAAATGGCAGAGTTGTGACCTGAATATAGGCCACCTGGCTCCAGAGTCCACATTAAACATCTTTGTAGGTGGAGAGGTACAGGGCTGACCTCTGCAGCCCACACCACACCTCCTCACAAACCTGGGCCCACAGAAGCTCCTAATGGACAACAGGCACCCAGGGAAGGTATCTCCAGCAGTGTGGCCTTTGAGTGACAGCTCCACTAAGGGAAATCTGGCCCCCACTGGGCAGCCCTGATGACCCCTGTGGTCTCCCCACCCACAGCACCCCACCCAAACAGTCGGCTGGACACGTTGATGGATCATAATGGTTCCGGGGGAGCCATTCGGCCCGTCCAGTTTGAGCGACGGCGGCTTGCAATCTTAAGCACTGTTGGGCTCCAGGCGTCTCGAGCAGACAACCAGCTCAGGCCAAAGAGGCCAAAGGATTGATTTTTTTTTTTCTTTCTTTCTTTCTTTTTAATGACAAATGTGTATTTGAGAACTGCTGTTTCCTTTGGCTGAACTCAAGGACAGCAAAGTGTGGGGGGCTGGGAAGGGCCCGGGCAGGGAGCCCCTGGCCTACTTTTGGAGGGTGACTAAGTTACTGGAAAAGAAGCAGAGACAGTGGACTCTGTATCCCACTAACCACCCCTCTTCCTGGGACTGTCAGGGGTCTTTTGGTTTTTCTGGAAACACAGGCTCTTCTGACACTAGGCACTTGGGAAAGGCAACCAGTGACCTTGACAACCAGTGACCTTGACCCTTCTTGGGATCCTTTCCACTGCCCTGAGCCTCTGTTGTGCCCTATGCTTGGAATGCCCTTCCTAGGTCTCCACATCCTTTTTCAGTGAGACCTGCGCAATGTACCAGAGTTCCTAATCTGTAAGTGACACTGGACATCTGGGTTTCTTAAGTAAAATCTCCCATGTTTTAAATGCTGACAACTTTCACAAGAATGTTTCTAAATATTGCACTAATCCAGACACATTTGCATAGCCCCAGACTCAGCTCCCTGTCTGCAACTTCTGTGGTCAGAGCTCCAAAAATATGAGACATTACAAGTAATATAGTAATAGGTTAGCATAGTAAATCCCCAAGAGAGAAGAGAAAACCTGCCTAGAAATCTCTTCGACAGCCTGAAAGGCCAGCAAGTTCCAGCAACCACTGTTTATCTGCCTTTCTCACCCCTCTCTCACACTCTAAAAATATCAGCAAGAAGAAATAAGGCACCTACAAAGCATTAACTGTGTGCCTCACACTGTGCTAGACATGTCCATATTCAAAGCATTTTAATTTTCTTGAACAATTAGAAGGTAGACACTATTACTAGTCCCATTTAACAACAAAGAAAGAAAGGCACAGAAAGATTAAGGGACTCTTCCAAGGTCACACAGCTGGTAGGCAATGGAACCAGGAACTGAAGTCAGTCGCAGCCCCTTCCCATCCTGGCTGTTTGTGCTTCCCTCTTGAGGGAAAGGGTAAAGAACTAGTTTGGGAACTGAGTTTGAAAAGCAAAAACTTTAGCCATGCCATAGTCTGTATGGTGTCCATCACCTAGGCCAGTAGACCAGACTGATTACAGCAAATTACAGCCTTCGGGCCAGCTCTGGGGCCCTCTGCCCAGTTTTTGTAAATAAAGTTTTATTGGCACACAGCCATGCGCATTCATTCTTATTGGCCACGGCGGCTTTCATACTATAAGGGCTGAGAAGAGCAGCTGCAGCAGAGACATGTGGCCCACAAAGCCTGAAGTATATTATTACGTGAGTCTTTACATAAAAAAAGCTGCCATGTGTACCTAATGGCAGGCCAACATTGCCTGTTGTGTCCAGAGACACCACACCCCAGAAGGTTCTGAAGTCAAAACTCTCAGAGAAACTGCAGGGCCCTTAGAGTCCAGTGCACATTTGCATAGTGAAGGGGGAAAGAGTTGTGGAAACTCCTTTAACCTTCTTGAGGCTCAGTGGTCTCCACTGTGGGGCTAAAACTGAAAGTAATGAAGGAGCTAGCTCCACACAGATCTCGAATCCCAGGCAGAGGGAAGTGCAAGTGCAAATGTCCTGAGGTGGGAATGTGCTCGACGTAATGAGGGACAAGAAGGACTTCCTGGCTGGAACAGTGAGTGAAGGCAGCATGACTGCAGTGGAGAGATAATGGGGCAGATCTCAAGGGATAATCAGAAGAAAGGAACTTTAAGTATGATAAGAATATATTGTCCATATTCTACAAAACACTAAAACAATTTTTGACAAGGGCTAATGGGGGCTTAGAAAGCAAGTATCTCCACCCTAGACATAACTGCTTGTCTAAAAAAGAAGTGACTTAAAAGGCCAATATCCCCCTTTCCTAACAACCATGTGGGACTGGGGAAAGTCCCATGGTGGCGCTGGGGGAAGTCTCAAGGAGACAGCACGCTTTACTGGTGCACCAAGCATGGTGCCCTTCATCGTTACCACAACCTGGTAGGCAGACAAGACATACCCGAGACTTGGATATTGGACGATTCACTCCAGAGTGCCAGAAGCCATTCAGGCTCCTGGTTCTTCTCTCCCCCTGCCAATCCCCTCCACCTTCCCTTCATCATCCATATAAGCCACTGTCACAAATAAAGAGCATCAGCTCCCGTCCTGAGGGCAAAGGAGAACAGACCCCAATCCCAAGGCCAGGATTAAAGGCAGATCAAGGCCATTCCCTTCCCACACTCCACCTATGCCAGTACTGGCCTCTGGATGAGAGGACCAGGAAGCAGCTAGAAAACAAGCCCTTAGACAGCAGCCTAGAGAACCACAGATTCTGGGCAGCCCCATCTACCATCAACCAGGTCCAAATTTAGCACCAGCTAAGGTGCTCGTGTTTGAAATCCCATCTGCCAGAAGAAAGGTTACCATGACAGAATGTCAAGTTCGAAGACAGAATTCTCTTTTTAAAAGGAGAGTTTTTTAAAAGGGGGAGGGAGAAATAGGGGAAAAAAAACACAAGAAATGCAGCTCCCTCTAGTCAAAACAGCCCCGTGTTCACTGAAATAAGCTATTGAGATACTCATGTGCTTCTTCAGGGTCGTCTGTAGTTTCTCAATTTTCTCCAGTGAATTCAGGTATTAATAAAAGAAATTTCAACAACCCCAAAAGGAAAGCTGGTGTGGGATGAGACGCTGCTCAGGTTTTCCCCTTGGCCTCCCACAGGGAGCCCATCTTTGGGAAGCAGTTTCTGCCAAGTTGAAAAACCAGAATTTTGGGATGCCCAGAAAAGACTGCTGGGTACTTAAATAAAGATTTAAACCTGTTTCTAGCCCCTGCAGAAAAAGCCCACAGGGTGTGGCATGAAGAACTAGAGAGCAGGCAGATGGAATGGGTCACTCCCTGGGTGGACTTAAGTGTCCAGGAATCTGAACAACTTGTCTGTTCTTATTCCCAGAGATGCTGCGGAAGGCCCCCCTCCCATCAGTCCTTCCTCTCCCTATCTCCCCCGACCCTGGCAGCCACCAGCCTCATGGGGCTGGGCCAGGCTGGGTCCTGCCATCTCAAGCTCCTGCTGTCTCAGACTCCTGCCCCAGCAGCAATTCTATTACTTTAAAGTTTTCAAAGTTATGATTCCGCCAACAGAGCTGATAGCTTATTTACTGCTGTCATCTATAGAAAGAGGAATTTTGACACATTGTTAAATGATAGCACATTTAGATAAGTCAAGCTGTCAGAGGCTCTAATGGATGTCTAAACTCTCTGTGGCTGATATGTAAAATTTATGCACTTCAGAATATCATAAGGTTATAATATTTTAATCACATCCATGCTCTTTTCTAAACTTTGAGCAGGGAAAAACATTCCATCAAGCACCATCTCACTTCCCTGCCTCAAGAGAGTGTGCCCTCCTGGAAGTTTCTGCAAACCCCTTGGACAGGTACAGCTTCTCTTGCTCGTCCTGTGGGTCTTGCTCCTAACTGCTGGCACCACAAGCAGAATTTACCTTTTCCTCCAAAACTTGGGCTGTGTGGTCCCAGCAGCCAAGCTCTATCCACCTCCAAAAATGCAGATGCACAGCTGGACCGCATGTCCTCATCTGGACAGGGGACCCCAAACTCTTATTAGCTTAAGGAACCCTCTCCTAAGGAGAAGGAAAAGAGGGTCTGCGAGACTGAACCCAGAGTGTCATATTTTATTTTTTTAAAAAAAGTGGCAAAGGAAAGCAGAAAAAGAAAACCATAAAGGTATGAATCCGGTTATGGCGATTATACACAGAAAAGCCATAAAAAAATACTGCATTAGTAATGTTCACCATAAAGCAATCTTATAACCAAATGAAATATGCCCAGCATTATCTTTGGATGGAAGTTTATTTCTTCTCGTTTCCTGAGCTGTTAGAAGCAAAGGGGGAAAAAACAGAGGAAGACAAGGCGGAGGCAGTTTCAAGGGTACCAGAGCGGGCCTACGGGGCAGATCATCACCTTTACCACAAGCTCATAAGACCCTAAGGCTGTTGACTGACCGCCCTCAGATGGAAACATCCTGCTGTGCTCAGCTGCCCTAGAAGGAGGAATAACTGGACCACTTCCATATTTGAAAAATATGTGCTTCCAGAGGGCTGCATGCTGGCCTGGCTTAAGGTCACCTTTCTTGCCAAGATGGGTGGCACTAAGCATCACAGTCTGGCTTGGGGACAAGGGACCACCTTTGCTGCCTCAGCCACTTTACTTTCAGCAACCAGGCTGCAAGAAACCATCCAAGCTGAACGACCAAAAATGAAAACCACACACCTTTTCCCAGGCAGCCAGGCCCAAGATAAGTGGGCCCAAATCTCTCAGCCTGTACAGGGCCCTGGGTGGGAACCAGTCCTTCCTACCTGCATTATGAGCCAGCAGAAGTTTGGGTTATTTCCCCTATAAGAAAAAAAACAGGGAGGGAAAAATGAAAATACAAATGTGTAGGAGTCATTAGCATTATGTATCAGAGAGGATCCCAGGCAAAAGTGCTGAGGCTCATAATCCGTTTCCAACAAAAATGCCACCTGGGAGAGCACCCGGGAGCTGCACCAATGGGCAGGGGGACAACAGAACATTTCAGGATGGGGGTGGGGAGTAGGCAGATGTGCAGGCCTGAATGTTTGCATGCCACGGCTGCCACATTTATTTCTCTGTTCTCTAGAAGTGTGCAGCCTTTCAAACTCCCTGGGGGACACCCCTTCCACTTAATATCGATGTAAATGAGCTACCCCCCCTCACCAGAAGCCTTCATATTTTTTGGCAGACAGAAAACCATTGTCGTAATGAATACTCCCTCCACGTAGACCCCTGCAGGGGGAGAGGTCTTGCCACCCTGTGTCTCCATCACCTGCACAAGCCTCCCCACAACCCCCATCTCTATCCTTTCCAGTTTAAATCAGCTTTACCATCTCTGCATCTTCTAAAACCCTAACAAAGGGTTCCCAGATGCGAGGGAGTCCAGCTGAAATCAAGATTTGGGTGACCTCAATGGCTCCACAAAAGACCCCTGAGCAAAGAATGAAGAGAATGAGGTTCAAGCACCCCAGCTCAGAAATAAGCTCCCTAAGTGCCGCACCCATCCCTCAGTAGAGAGCCCCTGCCTCTCCCCCACCACAGCCCCAGTTCTCTGGATTGAAAACGAGTTATCTAATGAAAATTGTGTTAACTGACATTCTGGCCAACCGGGAGCAAATACCAGTGCTGTAAATCTCACCGCGGAAATTTTTTCCAGCCCAGAATAACAATAGGACCCTGCAAAGGGCTTTCGCCAGCCCTTCTGGTTCCTCTCCTCTTGTCTGCCACGTTCTTGTCATTCCTTATGTTACAGAACATCAATCATAAATAAAGACGCTGTCCCCCAGCCGTGCCCGGGTCTCATTTACAAACATTAGCAGGGAATGCGATTACCATTGGCCTTGGTGCCAAGCCCAATGTGGCTGCCCAACACTCTCCCTCTCTCTCCCTTCCTCTATCCATCCCTCCCCCAACCCCCAGTCTTCTAGAAAGGCCACTTTGGTATCCTTTAAACCAGCAAGCACAGCTCACAGCCCTGCCTATCTCAGCCGGCCACCAAACTGCAGCCCCAACTCGAGCAGTGAGGACCTGGAATTGCAAGGCACTCGCAGTTATTAACTGCATGCCTGAGTGCCCCGATTTTCTCTCCAGCTCAAGGCTTTGGGGGAGGAGGGGAGCCAGGAGTGGGGGGTTAGGAAGGAGGGAGACTGGGAAGCGGCCAGGAGGAGGGGGATGCTGGAGCCACTTATCAGAAGAAACTTAACGAGATCTGCAGGCGGATTTAAAAAAAAAAAGTGGGTCCCTTTTTATCTCCAGACTGATGCTCTCGCGTCTTCTGCGAATGTCACGGCCAAGGCAGGACATTCTAATCACACCCCCACCCCACCCCCGTTATCCGCACCATTCCCCGTATTCTCCTGCACTGGCCACGACTTTGAGACTCCAGGGCTTGGGGGGCTTGTCAGGGACATTCTGGGCACTCCAGGAAAAGAACAGAAGCTGGAGCTGTGCCTCCAAGGTGGGGTACTGGTATGCCCCTAGCCCCTAGAGGCTCCTGGAGGGCTGGCAGAAAACACCCCCAAATCTGGGGGAGCCACACAGCCTTACAGGAAGGAGAACAGGGTTACTGGGGTTCTGGAGGGAATCGTCCTAGGAAAGGAAAGGTAAAAAGAGAGGAGGAGAAAGAAAGAAAGAAAGAAAGAAAGAAAAGAAAGAAAAGAAAGAAAGAAAGAAAGAAAGAAAGAAAGAAAGAAAGAAAGAAAGAAAGAAAGAAAGAAAGAAAGAAAGAAAGAAAGAAAGNGGGGGGGGGGGGTGTTTTCTATAGCTGGGCGAAGGGGAGAGTCAGGTCCTTTACAACAGGGATTCTTATCATTGTTATTACTTAGGGGATCTGCAGTCCAATTATAAGAGCTCCTCACAACTCTGCAATGGGAGACCTTTTACAGTAGTGATTATTATTGGAGGAGGTTCTTAGCCAACCCTCTGGAGAGCCTTGTCCCCTAGCGTGCTGTCGATCATTATTGTTATGATCTTGTTGAGGGGCCCTAGCCCTGCTGTGAGGGCTGTGAATCCTTAATGGTTATGGAGGTTGTGCTATTGTTATCGTTATTATTATCCTAGCCTAGTTGGGGACTCTAGGTCCTTTGCAACATGGAGTCCCTTTATTAAAACTGTCTTTTGGGGGAGGGTCTTTAGACCTCTAGGGAAAGGTTCTGGTTCTCCTGCAATTCCTCCGACAGGAGTGACCAGGTTTCTTGTTTTGCATTTTTCCCTCCCTTTTTGCTTCCTTGCAAGCCAGAGATTCCCAGTTCCCTCCCAGAATCTCACCTCCAAGGAGAAGCTGATACTCTCACCTCCCTCCATCACCAAATCATTTAAAAATCTCCCCTGACCTTGGGGTCATCTTCCTTTCATTAAACGTCCCTTCCTCAACTACTCCACCACCTCTACCCAAAAAGGGGGGCATTTTTTCCTTTTGCTCTGATCAAAACATTTGGTTTTATGGACAGCAAATGGAAATTATATTCTCTTTTTATGACCCAGCTTGGACTTCTGACATCACTCTTGGTCTGGGACAATAGATCAATACAGCAGGTTATAAAAAAGATAAAGTTTAGAAGAGTTGTAAAGGAGAGAGAATCATGATGGATATTTTTGATGATTTTCCAATATTTGTGTCTAGCAGCACGTGCTTCGAGGCAATTAAAGTTTTTAATGTAATGTAAATAATTGTTTCATAAATGCTTTAGAAGAAGGTGTGATCTTTCTGAGCAATCATTGAGCTGTTTAAAAAATGTACTGTGATTTAAACAAGGATATGGTATTTCTGTTGCCATCCCCATACATTTTCTTCGAGGTCTGGGCAAATATATTAATGCAGGAGTTGAAAGACTCATAAGACCAAATGTACAGGGCTCACCAAGATGTAATGAATTAGGCCTAGTTAGCAATTCCGAGTGGCCTGTTTCCCTGCCAGATTAAATTGCACGTGATGCGTGGTTTATCTCAGCTCTTGATAACTCCACGTTTAAATTACAGCTCTCATTCTGCAAAATGAATTTAGGGAAATTTCATAACTATCGCATTGCAATTTTTTTAAATGGCTATATTTTCCCGTGAGCATCTGTAAAGCTTACAGCTTCCCTGTCTTTGAGTCTGTTTTTAAAAGACCTGTAATAAAAAATCTAGAATGAGTATGAAACCCTTCCAAGCAATGTTTAACAAACCAAGCTTTTTATTATAAGTTTGGGTTGTATTGTTTAGTTTACAGTATTGGGGACTGAACCCAGGGGTGCTCTATCACTATATCCCCAGCCCTTTTTATTTTTTTATTCTGAGACAGGGTCTCACTAAGTTGCCCAGGCTGGCCTTAAACCTGGAATCCTCTTGCCTCAGCCTCCTGAGTAGCTAGGATTACAGGTATGTATCACCATGGCTGGAAAATAAAAGATTATTTAACATTTATGTCTGACTTTGCAGCAACAGGACATAATGACATCATGTACCTCCTGATATGATATACCTAGAAGGACATGCCACTTCTGTGATATTCTCAACAAAAGTGCATAATCCGAATCTAAATGTGGAGAAATAAGACAACCCCAAATGGAGGGAACATTCTACAAAATAAACAGCCTGTTCCCTTCAAAAATGTCAATGTCACATTAAGCACACAGAAAGACTGAGGAACTATTTCAGATTAAAGGAAGCTAAAGAGATTTAACAAGTGATTAAAACACATGAGTGGGGGTTTTTTAAACAAAGTGCATTAATTAGAGCCAAGGGCAAACTTAGAATAAAGCAAATAGATTAGATAACAGTATTGTATCAATGTTAATTTCCTGATTTTGATCATTGTACTATGGCTACGTAACAAAATATCCTTGTTTTCAGAAAACACACTAATGTACTTAGGAATAAAGGGACAGACACCATGGATGTGATTAACTCATACACTACAGATGAAAATAATATCTACCTATCTATATAGAAAAAGTGATACACAAATTTTGTAAAATGTTCATATTTGCAGATTCTAGGTGAAGAGTAACAGCTATTCTTTATACTTTCCTTGCAACATTCCTGGGAATCTGAAATTATGTCAAAATTAAAAGTTAAAAAGAAAATATAAATCTAGATCTGATTTTGTTTCAGCTATTAAGGACCAGTGGTCCTCCAAATAAAAATTCTGCATGGAACTTTCCTGCTTTCCTAACTGAGGTAGCCTGCACCTTTGACCAAGAAGGAAATTGCCACAGCAAACATGCTTACCACGGAGCAGCGAGAAAATCCAATAATTCAGATTGTTTTAAGTCCAAGATATTTTTAAATGAGTTAATGCAGTGAGTCTCTGAAGAATTCCAACAATTTTAATGGTAGAAACTTGCAGTCCCACTGAGGAATGGGTTGCTACATAAATACTGAATGATCGTGTCTTTCTGTCTGAGCTGAAACATATTAGCTTTGCTTAGTGGCTTATTGCTTTATTCACAAAATAAATTTCAGCCGTCTCTCCCCACCATATTCCAAGCGCATCGTGAGCCTGTGCCTTATTAGATGTGGGGGCTTATATTCCAAAGGCATCTGTAACCGTCTCAGACTCAGCAATAATGAATTAAGCAGTTAAGTGTTTACCCCCTAATAGAGTTAGCTGGGGAAATGATATTATTATGGGTGGTCCTTAATGAAAGATAGTAAGCCAGGAAATGCAGACTTTTTCAACAGACAATGGCCTTGGATTTGAGAACTAAAAGCACTAAAATTTTAAATTTCTTGTGGAAAGCCGCTTTTCAGGTTCTTAGCACATTCTCTGCCACAAACACATATATACACAGATTTAAAAAAAAAAAAAAAAACCTTAAACAGGTTCCTGATTCCTAACTCTGAACGACCCACAATTCAAGATGAGAATTATGAAATTATGATGGAAAAGAAGTCACCATCTTTTGCAGAGGGCAGTTGGGCAGTCTATCCTGAAAGCAGAAGCAGCCAGAGAGCTAGGATCCTTCAGGAAATTCATAAACTGTGTAAGAATCCCAGGGAAGATAATGGCAGGTCCTTAGCCACAAACATAATGATATGCGAAATCCCCAGCATCAAAGCTGAAACAAAAGAAAACGTCCTTCGGTGGCTCTGCATTGCCCACCGCAGCTGCCAGGCAGGGAGAAAGACAACTTAGAGACTCCGACTGCATCTGGAAGAACCAACAACCTAGCAGAGAATAAGGGATATAGGATGTCTGGTGGACACCTGCAAGGTGTCCTCCAGGAAGCTAGCCCACAATCAGGTCCATGGTCCAGTGGCTGACAGGCTACAAGCAATGGACTGGCATTTCCTTATACAAGGTACTGAAAACCACTACCATTATTAAGCACCTACTGTTGTTGGATGCTCTATAAATAAATCATTAGCATTACATAGTGGGTAGGAGCTGTGGCTAAGAGTCAGATTGTCTGGGTGTGAATTCCAACTCTGCCTCTTACAAGCTTTGTGACCTTAGGCAATTTATTTTACCTCTCAGTGCCTCCTTTTTTATTGTTGTTGTTGTTTGTATGTATGTATGTGTGTAACTGGTGCTAATGATCAAACAAAGTGATCCTTATCACTTTGATAAGATACTGTAAATGTAGTTTCTGCTAGCTTTCATTACTGCTGCCCTTGTGATGGACAGGACTGGGGTCAGTTTTCCCACAGTGCAGATGGAAAGACAGGTCCTGAAAGAAATGGCTGGTTTGTGGTCAAAGGGCCAGAAACAGGACCATATCTAGGTTCATTCACAGACAGGTGGGGCTCTTTGCACTTGAGGCTGCTCTGCCTCTGCTGCGGAGAAGAATAGGCTGAAAAGCAGAGTTTCAGAAAGCTAGGCCTACAGCTTTAACCATGTGCCAACTCTCAATGACCACTCAAATTGCACAGGAACAACACAAGAGGGACAGGCTCTCTTGGCCTGATTCCCCTCTAATGTCTCGGACTAATTAAAGGGATAGTTGTGTATTCCCTGTGCTGATTATACTCCCTGCTCCGCCCACCCACCCCTCCACCTGCTGACCCAGTGGCCCTTGCTCTCCAGCTCTATCTTGGATTTGCTCAAGGGAGGCACTCAGAGAGAGGAGAGGAAGGCTGCTCTCCTGCAGTCTGTGCAATGACTGCGTAAGTCACCCCACTACCACCACCCTTGCTGTGCTGCTGCTCTCCTGCCCTGGCTGGGTCCTGGACCAGCTCCCTCTCCCTCCCTTCAGGTCTGGCTGCACCTGGTGCCTCAATATCCCCCTACCCACCTGTATCGAGTGGTGCTATTAATAATTACTCAGGGGGCAGGGTTGTGGCTCAGTGGTAGAGTGCTTGCCTAGCATGTGTGAGGCCCTGGGTTCGATCCTCAGCACCATGTAAAGATCAATAAATAAAGGTATTGTGTCCATCTACAACTAAAAAAAAAAAAATTAAATAATTACTCAGAGGCAAATTGTCTTTAAATGCAAGTGTTTGAAACTAATCATCAAATATAAACAATTAATGAAAAAAGTGTTGGGTGTGCAGGAGCACCACAACTAGCATTCAGTGCACATTAATTAAATACAACAAGCAAATCATACAATCCTAGGGCAACCATGAGCCCCAAGATACCTCCAATGCCATATGACTTCTTAGTCAAAGAGCAGATGTTGACCTTGTCTGGTGGTTCTCTCCAGCCAATGGCTGGATGTCAGGGAATGGTAGAGTCAGTCCAGGGATGGATAGCAAGGTGGCCAGCCTCACCAATGTCCTTGGAGCAAAACTCTTCAGTGTGGCGGGACCAGCAATTTAAATACAATGTTAAGTTGGTGGTATACACTGGTGATTGGTTATACCCAGTGACAATGTTCATTGGTTATGTCCAGTGAGGTGATGTAATTGAAGCTAGGCATGTTCTTTGCACACATCCCTGGAGCTGTGCTCCCTGTCAATTGTAACCAGTCATTGTGAAGCATGTCTATTGCTAGTGCCCCTTACAGCTCTTTATCAATTGCAAGCAGACATGACTAAGCAGTCCAATGGCTGTTGTTCCTTATGGCCAGCAACTTAGTGAGTCCCAGCATGTCACAGCATGTCTATGGCAGATGCTCCTAACACTGCCTCGCCAGAGTAGTGCCACCTCAAACTCAGGGGAATAAGTTCCAAGACCCCCAGTGGATGCCAGTGGAAACCCCAGATGGTACCAACTATGCATACTGTTTTTTTCCTATATATAAATGCTTTGATAAAACTTAATTTACTAATTAGGCACAGTAAGAGTGACAAGAATAACTAATCCTAAATAGAATAATTATAACAATACTCTGTAATAAAAGTTATATAAATCCAGTCTCTCTAGAATTTTCCGTTAATATTTTCAGACCTCAGTTGACCACAGATTACTGAAATTGTACAAAGTAACATTGAGGACAAGCGGGTGTCCTGTAATTGCTTTATTAAAAAGTCCTATCTGAGTGGGGCTGCTGGAACCCCAACTACCACACCTCCCTCAGAATACTATTAAATTGTTAAGATGTGTTGTTTATTTAAATGTATTGAGGCACATATTTACATGTGTCTTAGAACAATATTATAGAATATTTCCATCTTTGCTTTAAATGTGGTTCTAGGAAAAAAATCAAGAAAAACTAGATATCAAGTGGTTCAGACTTAGTTTTGGAAAACGGGCTTAGAGGCCTCTTACAAGTTCCACTTCGTGTGTGTGTGTGTGTGCATGTGTGTGTGATGCTGGGGATGGAACCCAGGACCTTGTACCTGCTAGGCAAGTGCTCTACCAATGAACTACATCTACCACTCAGCTACACCCCCCAGCCCTTAATTTGTTATGAGCATAATAAGTTAACTTTTATCATCAGAAATTGTATGGTTGGGGGCTGGGTTCGATCCTCAGACCACATAAAAATAAAATAAAGATGTTGTGTCCACCGAAAACTAAAAAATAAATATTAAAAAATTCTCTCTCTCTCTCTCTCTCTATAAAAAAAAAAAAAAAAAAAAAAAGAAAGAAATTGTCTGGTTGGAATAGAAGGGTCTACTTTCTCCTGGGACCCTGACAGATATCTCACTCACTGGACATATCTATAAAAGAAGATCTGACATAAATGGAGAGATTCCATGTTCAAGGGCCAGAGGACTTAACAGGTTGATGATAGCACTTCTCAGACTAGTCCATAAATTTAAGGCCATTCCAATCAGACTCCCAGTGAGGATTTTCATGGAACTTGACAAGCCCATCTTAAAATGCTTATGAAGAAACAAGGGTCAGGCACAGTTCAGGGAAATCTGAAGGATAATAAGAACTTTTCTATCAGATATGAAGACTTGTTATAAAGCTATACTAACAAAGAGAGTGAGGCAGAAGAACAAATAGACCCAGGACAAAAATGAAAAGCTCAGAAAAAGAACAGATTTGCACAAATAGATGACAGCAACATGAGAGAGGAAATGATGGATTTCATTTCCAATATGATGCTGGGCAAACTGGGTATCCACATGGGAAAAATACAATCAGATCCCTGACTCACACCATACATGGGACCAGCTCCAAGAGCAGAGGCCTGTACACCACAGTTAAGGAGATTCAGCCTGCTCCTTTCCCAACAGTACCCAGCACTTAAACTGAAAACCTGGATAAAGTTGCCTCCTCGATACCATGTCTTTTTGTTTTTTAGGCATCCTAATAGCTCTAGTCCTATAATAGCCCAGGATTCTTTCCAGAACTGGATATGCACCAGAACCAGGACTAAATTTTTCTTTGACTATCCCCAGAATAAGACACCATTTGGCATTTGGCAGCTTCCAGAAGATTTAGAAACATTAGCTAGTTAAGTTTCTAGAAGCCTGCTACACACTGGCGTGGGCTCTTCCTCAAGCATACAAAGGCCTACCCCAGAGCAGGAATCTGCCTCCCAGTTCTACATCCCTATTTCAGCAGCTTAGAGTCTAAATCACACAGTGGCAGAGGTCCTCAGAAACAGTCACCAGGGAACCTATTTGGCTCTGTCTCACCCAGATCTCACCAACTGACCTGAGCAGCCATCTGTCCCCCACTGTCCCCCAGGGCAGCCTCCTCTGTGCTGTGAGAGGATCTGAGCCCTGGACCCACTCACCCAAAGAAAACCCCATTCTCCAGACCCCAAAGACTCCATGGAGAACATAGCCCATCCCTGCAGGTTCTCTAGGGGCAAGGCACAAAGGCCTCCTCCTTGACATCCCTTTTAATTCTTTCTCCAAAGTTCCCTTCATCAGAGTGGCTGTTCCAGTCTCTATTTTTAATCTTTTCTTTTACAACTGCTCATTCCATCTTCTCTAGTGCATCACTCACTCTGGATTTTTCTCCATCTTCCCAGCTCCTTCTCCCTCCTCCTTTGTTCTCCTCTTCCTCCCTCTTTTTTTTTTTCTTTTTTAAATCTAAGGTGCTCATTTAATCTAGTCAGCAAAATAGGCCATGAGCCAATGTGATTTGCAAGCTGAGTGGAAAAATGTGCAGCCTTTGGTCTTAGGCTCAGGCATGAGGGAAGGGAATGAAGAGGACATTAGACAAATCAGAGCCAGTGGGGTGGGAGGTAGAGGAGAAATGTGTCTACCACCTGCAGCCCGCCCAAGTCACCACACTGTCAGCCTTCTTGGATCTTCTGGTTTCCCAGTTCTTGGTTTCCACAAACCCAAAGATGAGCCACTTGGCCTCATAGGACAGAAAAACAAGGACAAATGCCCACATTTATGACATGCTTTCCATGAGTCCAGCTCACTCCAGCTACCACCTAATTTCCTCCTCACAGCACTTGGAGGTGTTGCCATTTTCCCCCTTTCATGACTGAAGAAATGGGAACTCAGACAAGGTGAGTGATTTGCCAAAGATCACCCTCCTGTGAGGCACAGAGCTGGGGGTCAAACCTGCTCTGTTTGATTCCAACTCAAGTCCTTGACCTCTGACACCATCCCTCTCCTTTCCTCAAGTGACTTCAACTCCTCATGGAATATCCAACTTGCTTCCCGGCTGATGAGGGGCTGAGCTGGGGAGTACACAGGGCCCACTGCCTCTTGCACTCAGTCTCCAGCCATTCTGATTGAAACCTTAGGGACCAGGATGAAGGTTCCAGAAGCTCTCCTTTGAAATTTGGGTCTCTACCACTCCAACTCCAGGAATCTTTGAGGACTAAAGAACTTAGCAGGCAGGGAACAGAGAGCCCTCCCCATTCAATCCATTCCTTAACCCAAGAAGCAAATTTATTCCTCTTGCCATGACCTCTCCTGCTCTACATGCACTGCACCCATCAGATGTTCCAGGGGTCAGGGATTCCAAGAGGCCCTCTGTTCCATTCCCTTGCCTCCAAACAGTCTATGAAGGAGCCTCTAAGATGAGTTTCAGGCCCAAGGTCAGGGTCTAAGCTACTACCATGTGCTCATGCTCTTTTTATGCAACTCCACAGATATACATTTGCACATGTGCACATATGTGCACAAGATATATGTTTCTGTCTACACTTGCTCACATCTACATTCATGACACGTGTGCCTATATTCCCTATGCACACACTCGCACGGGTACAGGTTTGCACATGCATGCACACACATAGACATGTATCTCTCCACCCATTTACACACAAGCCAAAAACTTAGACACGCTTTGTTTGATCACACGCATTTGCACAGCCCGTAGGTGCACGTGGATGAGCACACTATGTGAATATGTGAGGATACGAACCTCACATATTCACGTGTACCTTTACTGAGTGGGGCACTACCACCACTCCAGGGGCTTCCTGAAACATGGCTTTTGGCAAAAGCCCCACCTGGTGGTCATTCAGTGTTATGCCAACCCCACACCAAGCCCTGGTGACCCTGGGACAAGGGTAAGGCTTTTAGGTGGGCTCCAAGCTGGCCCATGAAAACTAAGTGGGCCCAAAGTAGACTACAGGGAACTGCCTTTCTTTAGGGCTCCTTTCTCTCCTCCTATTCGTTCTCCAGGAAGCAATTTCCTTTGCCATAGGGATGGGGAAAGAAGATCAAAAGGAAAGGCAGGGATTTTAATCATTTCTCTGCCACTAGCTGCCTTTTCCTCTTAGACCTCATCTGCTTAGTTGTAACTGGGGCAAAATTCTCAAACAGGCATTTAGAACCCAAGACATCGTGGGCACAAAGCAATTGCTATGTATCTCAGCAGCCTGCCAACAGGGGACCACAGTCAGACACGGGGTCAATTGAGAATGCCAATCCTGGTTCCGCCCCTTACTAAATGTGTGACCCTGGGCAAGTCATTCCTCCTCCTTGAACCCATTTCATCAACTTTCCAGGGGGCCGAACAAATCCCCAATAGGACAGTGGGAAGAAACAATCCACATTACAGAGGCAAAGACTATCACTGTTTCTCTCAAACCCAAAACCCAGTCCAGCAATGATAAGCAAGGCTGGAGTTAGAGGGACCTGGAATGAAATCTGATTCAAATCCTGGCTCTGCCACATTTTAGAGGTGACCTTGGACAAGTCACTACACATCCCTGAACCTCAGTTTTCCCATCTGCACTCTGGGTCCTTCTTATTGCTGTAGTGAGAATTAAATGTTTGTGAAGAATATGGTACCAGTTGAGTACCCCTGAATGCAGCTGCTGTGCTCAACACTGACGCTAAGGGAAATAAGTGATTCTTGGATGTGGAAGGATTGGAAACTGACCCTTAGAAGCCTAATAATTGTAATTTAATCACTCTGTATCAGACACTGTTCTAAGCCCTTATTCATTAACTTCACAACGACCTTGTAAGGTGTAATTCCAACTTAACAGATAAAAACACTGAGGCACAGAGTTGATGTAACTTGCCCGGAGTGATCTGGAATCCAGACAGGCTAATTCCAGAGCCCTCTGGATTTTCCCTTTCCCTATTCTCACTAAGCAATCCTACCAGCTCTGACCTCCCAGTCTCCTCCAACTCTGAAAGCTTCCTAGGGGCCAAAGTCAGGTTTTAGAGGCCAAGTCCTCCACCACGAGAGTCCCTGACAGGCCCACTCTTCCTCCTCATCCCTAGAGAGCCAAGTAGCCACATACACATAACGTGTATCCCAGAGGGCTATGGAATTAAGATAATCTCAGGGAGGCAATAAACATAATGGAAATTACACTAATTAAAGAGCATCTGCTAATTGTAGGCGCCTGTGTCAGAGAACCTGCATCTGCTGGATGTTGCTAAGTGGCAGGAAGGTAGAAGGAACCTGGCTGGCAAGGCCTCACCCCACTGTTGAAGCAATGCTGCAGAATGGAGGGACAGATGGTGACCCAGACAAGAGACGAATGTAAAAGGGAGATCAGGCGTGGGAAACTGTGTGCTCCACACTTCGTTTAAGTCATTCACTGGGAAAGGGCTGTCCAGTGTTCCACCCACAGCGGAGTCAATTTCTGCTGTGGCATGGAGTATTGCAGGAGCCTTGACTGGGGAGTCCTACAGTGCTTGGGTTTGAATCCCGAATCTGCAGTGAGCTGGTTGTGTGTTCTAAGTCCAGTTGCTTAACACCACTGGACGTCAGCTTTCTCCTTTAGAGAATGGGAAGAATGATGCCTACCTGTGGTACATGGTCCCACTGGCCCCGATTCTTTACCCTTCTTTCCTCTGTTCATGCTCAGTGCCATGTGATATTGGAGTGACCCTTCCACCACGGGTGAGGCATGTTTTCCTGCCTCTTTTTTTAAAAAAAAAAAAATGTTTTTGTAGTTGTAGATGGACAGCATGTCTTTATTTTACTTATCTTTATGTGGTGCTAAGGATTGAACCCTGTGCCTCACACATGCTAGGCTCGCCACAAGCTACAGCCCCAGCCCCTTTCCTACCTCTTGATCTTGAGTTTGGTGGTGTGACAAACAAAATGAGGCATTAAGTTTGGCTTCCAGATCTCTGAGCCTGGTCTCCAGATACGTGTATTTCCATCTGCCTTTGTGTAACAGTGCCTTCACCATGGAAAGAATGTGCCTGGGCTAGCCCCCTTCAGGAGGAGGATGCAAGACATAAACGTCAGGAGAAGCCTGGGTCATGAAAGCCTTTTCGCTCAGGGTCACCTGCAAAGGACTGCTCTGTAAGTGAGAACCCAATATCTCTTAGCTGGGTGCACTAGCATGCTTCTGTCATCCCAGCTACTGAGGAGGCTGAGGTTGGAAGATCACATAGTGTTCAGGGCCAGCCTAGGCAACATAGCAAGATCTCATCTCAAAGCAAAAGAAAACTCAACATCTCCTGGGTTGAGCCATTCTGCATCAAGGCCTATGTGTTACTGCAGTAAATGGATCTTATGCAGTCTCCCTGGCAGTTGACCCTGCACCCCTTCCTAAACCAATCCTGTGGTTTCCCCAACCTTGATTTACCCCAATAGACACACAGCCTGGACCCCAAGGGACTTTTATGTCTTCAGCCAGTATGACACCTTGGCCTAAGACGGTGGGCTCCCCGTCCACAGGCTCTGGTTCCCAGTGAATCCTCCCTTGGGCCTTCCAACTACCCTAACAGGACTTTCCTCAGTCCAGGGGTGCTGTTCCCTATTGCTCTGGCCTCTACCTTGGCTTTGGGCTTTGGGGCACTACTAGGTCTTGCACACAGCTAGCCAGAGTCATGAGGCTTTGTGGCTTTGGACAATTCCCTTGCATCTAGCTCCTTCAAGACCTCATTTTTTTTCCATCTGAGAAAGACAATGCTATTCCCTGCTGGATCCAAGTTTGGTGGTACAAAAATTCCTAGCAGAAAAGTGTGGATTGTCCATAATATGAGGTGTCATGAGATTTGTCTTTCCACCCTGATGTTAAGGAGCATCACTGGGATAAACTCAGAAAAACCCTGTTGCCTTTACCCCAGCCTCCCCTAGACCTCTTCCTGTCTCTCCTCTGTTAAAGTCTTAAATGCCTATTTGGCAAACTGGTACTTTAAAAGAAACAAAGACTTAAACATCCCCAGATTAGCCCTGTAAAAAGGTCCCTTTCTAAGCTTCACCTAACAGTTTTAGACAGGTATTTAAAAGAAGAAACTCAAATGGCCAATAAGTAGATGAAAAGCTGTTCAGTTTCACTAGCAATGAGAAAAAAATTCAAAATGAGGTACCTTTTTATACTCACTAGACTGGCCAAAATCATAAACCTGATAACAACAAGTGTTGCCAAGGATGTGGAGTAAATGAAACCTCATGTACTGAGGGCTGTAACAGGAACCACCTCTGGTTAAAACTGAAACCATCACCCTAGAAAACAATCCAGCATAACCTAGTGATATAGAAGACATGCACACTGTCTACGTCTAGGAACCTACTAGAATAGATTTGTAGTGGGAACTTTCATCTGAGGAAAGGATGTAAGGACAGAATATGAGGACAGGATGTAAGTGATGTGTATCTTTAAATAATTTGTTTATAAAAGATTGTTCAAAATACTTTTAAATAAATCAAAGAATCATGCAAATGCCAAACAGTAGACTAGATAAATAAATTGTACTGTATTCACACAGAAGAATTCTTTAAGTGGGAAAAATAAATGACTTAGAGCTCCACATATCAACACAAAAGATTCTCACACAGAATGCGAAGTAGAAGCTGTACACACCTGTAATCTCAGCTACTCTTAAGGTTGAGGCAGGAGGATCACAAGTTCAAGGCCACAAATAGTATGAAAGTGCTTATGTGAACTTCAAAGTTTATACTGTTTAGGGATGCATTAATATTTTCATACAGTGTAAATTCATAGGGATGCTAAACACCAAATTCAGGAAAGGGATTATATGGTTGGGCTGGGGGCAGGGCTAAGCTTGGGGAGGGACTGGGGACAGGGGACAGGTAGAGTCTTTAGCTGGTAATCTTTTATTTCTGAAGCTGGGTGATAGATATACAAGTGTTATTCTTTATATCTTCTCATATCTGAAATAAATCAAAATACATTTCAAAATGCTGAAGTGAAACAGGAGGGTTATTTGGTCTCATGGGAAAGAAAAGGGCCTCAAGGATCCCTGGGAACTTTGTTTTTCTGGACCTCAATTTCCTTACAGGGAACCAGTGGGGGTGGGGTGAGGTCTGACATGACATCAGGAGTACACTTGGTGTGTAGT
This sequence comes from Marmota marmota marmota, assembly GCF_001458135.2. Taxonomy (NCBI): domain Eukaryota; kingdom Metazoa; phylum Chordata; class Mammalia; order Rodentia; family Sciuridae; genus Marmota; species Marmota marmota. The sequence goes on along the minus strand of NW_026000138.1, from coordinate 3,682,753 downwards.
GAATACACAGTCACTGTTGGAGCTGACTGCAGCTTATGTAGGTCAGTTCCAATTTTCGTGTGTCAGTTTTCTTATAGCAACTAAAATGCGAGTGTTGAGGAGGGCAAGGAGCAGCAGCCACCCTGGTGTTTGCTCATCTCCTGGTCAGCACACACTCCATGGCTTTAGAGATTCCTCCCACCCACCTCCATCTATGAGACCAAGGTCCTGGAAACAAGGAACAGGCTTTAGACATGGGATTCTCACACCCTTCCACACATATCCCAGTCCAACTGGAGGATGCTGAGGCTTTCCCACAAGCCCAATGCAAGATGCCAGTGTGTCTGTACAACTATGCACATAAAGCATGGACAACCGCAAGCTTACGAGGCCTTCCTCTAGTCAGTCAGCAAGTTGGTGATCAAAACCCACTCTTTCCTTGATGTAGGAGATACAGCCTTGAGAATATCCTCAGAGTTACTGTCTTTAGGGAGACCAGAGTCCAAAGGACATGCAGCTCACTCCCAGAAGCCAATCAGAACATTGTACAAAATTACCTGGAACCAAGTGCTGATATACAGAATTCCAGTTAACTTGTTTAAAACATGAGAAGGAAGAAGCAGAAGGGAGAGAAGGGAAGAGAAGGAAGGACAGAGGGGGAAAAGAAGGGACAGCATTTGTGGACAGTTAAGGCAGGAGAAGAGATGCTGCTATGGACAGAGTTACAAGGGAAGTTCCATGGAGAAAGCAGGATTTGTCCTGGCTTCCTCTCTCACTCAGTCAAGAGGGGCTAGAATGGGCCATATTAATGCCCTCCAAGCCACAGTGGCTTAACATAACAAGTGCCTGTTTCTGGTTCCTACTATGTGTCCACAGGGCATCTAGCTGAGGCTCTGTCCCTTCATCCTCACTCAGGCATCCAGGACAACAGAGGCCCCATCACTGGGGCTCATGGTGAGACGAATGGAGGTACAGTAAATAGTACATTATTTTGCAAAAGCTTGATCTAGAAAAGACACACAACTCTTTGGTTCACATTCCGTTGGCTAAAGCAGGTTCTTTTGGGCTGCCCATCCTCAAAGAAGTGAGAACAATTCCACCATGTGCCCAAAGGAGAACTGAGCAGGATGTCAACCTTGGCATCTCCCAAATCCTCTCTGGTCTGTGCTGGAAGCTCTGAGGGTGCTAGGGATAGAAGCTGCTACTTTGGGTGCATTTTGGAGGGACTCTTTCATGAGTTGGGGGGGCAATGTAAACACAAGATCCACAAGGTTTGTTCTTTTTTTTAATATTTATTTTTTAGTTGTAGTTGGACACAATACTTTTATTTTACTTATTTATTTTTATGGGGTGCTGAGGATTGAACCCAGAGCCTCGCACATGCTAGGCGAGCGCTCCACCACTGAGCCACAGCCCAGCCCAAGGTCTGTTCTTACACAGATGGAAAGGCACATTCTTAGGTAGAGAAATGATTAGGATGCCAACAAATCTGTGGCCTCTTCTGGGAATCCCGGAGATGAGGCAAGAGAGTCCCCGTTCTCTACAAAAAAGGGTCAAGAGAAGAGACATCCAGTAGAAGGAGCAGGCCTCAGCTCAGCATGGTAGGGCCATCTAGGACCAGGAGAAAGGGCTGCCAGGGGACTCCTTGGGCAAGATAGGTCAGAGAGACTTCACATGTACAGTCAGGGACTCCTATTACCAGATCTGTGTGTATCAGATGCAGACCTTGGCTCATAGGGTAGGTGTGTAAGAAATAGTGGGTCTCTAATGTTCTGCAAAGCCACTCAGTTTCTACTTCAAATACCATTCCCACCTCAACAGAACAATGGACGACTTCAGGATCATCATCTGAAGTTCTCACTTCTTCCGGCCAGTTCTCTCGACCTTTCTGATCACTTCACAGCACAAGCCTAAGTTAGGTGCTAGAGAGTCTGTACCACCCCATCCCTTGAAAAGTTCTCCTCTAAACAAAGAGAGAGAAAAAGCAGATTTCGGCTTCAGTTTCTCAGGCATGCAATAATTTACTTTACTCTGAACATACTTAACTTTTCTCCATCTACTTTCTATATACATCAAATACCAATTTTGCATTTAGGTGATGGGAAGTTTCCTTATACAAATAGATTTAAATAAAAAGTGAACCAGGGCAGAGAAATAAATGAAGTAAATAATAACACAGAGAGTACAAGTATATGGCAAAAACTGTGACTATTGACAGGATCAAAGGCTTGTGTTGGTAATAGGCTGGATGCTGACCTTGGCCATACCTGCTTATGTAAACTTGGGTAAGCCACTGAACTTGGCTGAGTCTCAGTTTCTTTATCTGTGAAATGGAGATGACAATCATCATCATTATCAAACTTCATAACCCACTTTATCCAAACCCCTTGGAACCAGGTGTATTCTGGAATTCACAATTTTTCAGGTTTTTAGGATAGTGTATACTTACATTATGTGTAGGGTCTGGAAAGTAGCCTACAATCAAGCACAATATTTCTGTAGCAAACGTGTGACTCTTCACATAAAGCAGGCTTTTTTTCTTTTTTAAGTCTACATTGCACCTGGTCTGATTTTTTTAGCTAAAGAAGTTTGCCACAAACTTAAAAATAAAACCTCTCATATTCCAGAGCTGTGGGCCTCCCCCAGCTTCAAGGGAAGCTGAGAGGATGATGAAAAACTGAGGCTAAAGAAGTTGTGCAGCCTCAGCATGGCCAGCAAAGTGAGGGCCAGCAAGCTCCCACGGCACTGGCCAGGAAGAGCAGGGAGAAGCCCAGAGAGAGCCTAGAGGAAGAGTTACAGCAAGAGACACCATTTGAGTGGACATGGTACTGGGCAGAGAGGTTCAGCATGGTGAGATTTTAAGGACTTCCCAAAGTTCTGAAGAATCTGCTTCCCGTGACCCTGCCTCTCCTCCTCTTCCTTCGCCCCACCTTTTCCTTAGTCCCCCTCTTCCTCCTCCATCTTCATTCTGCAGCAGGGGGTCCTATCCAACTATTTTTAGTACCCTTAATAGCAGAGCCCAGGATAAGGACTCAAATGCAAGTCCTTGTTGTGAGGAGACAAAGTAGAATGCCAGGAGGAGAAAGAACCCCCTTTAACAATGACTTATTAAGCTTGTCACTACTATGGGCAACCGGAGTGTCACCCACCAGGACTCCAGGAGCCACCTATGCTGGGAAGTGGGGGAGCTGGGATATTAATACACCCATTGGTTATTGCCAAGGGCTGCTGCTGGGGCCTTGAATTCCTGGGGAGGTATGATGGGCAAGGCAGATACCAGCAGCCGTGAAAGGCCCTGGCAATGACATGTAGGTCACACAGTTGGCAGTCAGAGGACAAGCACTAGAATGAGAAGGTTGGGGCGGGGGGGAGGTAAAGCACTGAGAGGTGTGTTATATCAGCCCAACAGCCATGCCTCCCATTTCCTTGCTAGCATAGCCTTCATTTTTTAAAAATATACCCCTGCTTCAAATCATGACTCAGGGGAGACTAAAAGTGACATGCTCCCCAGTTCAGAGCTAATCCCTGCTTGATCTAAAGTCCAAGCTAACCATGACACTCACACCCTCACTGATGACTGGACTAGAAGAAGACATGTGATCTAGGTCTAGCTAAAGACCTGAGGGACCTGCTGAGGGATTACTAGGGAAGGCTTCCTAGGGACGTTTCTGTGTCTAGACGTGACACTTAGCTGGGGCAACCATCTTGGAGACATAATGATAAAGGCTACATAGAGGACAGCAGCGTATAGAGTTGATGTCACATAGACACTAGTCACACCGAACTTGGCCTACTTCCATGTTTCTTGGGTAAAACAGTTACGTGCTACAGAACAACATTTTAGTCAACAACTGTCTGAATATGGTGCTCCATGATTATACTGTTGAGTGACATCATTGCCATCTTTGTGTGTGTGAGTAGGCTCTCTAATATTCCGACAATGATGAAAACCCCTAATGATGCATTTCTCAGAATGTGTCCCCATCATTAAGAAATGCACATCCATGGGCTGGGGATGTGGCTCAAGCGGTAGCGCGCTCGCCTGGCATGCGTGCGGCCCGGGTTCGATCCTCAGCACCACATACAAACAAAGATGTTGGGTCGGCCGAAAACTAAAAAATAAAATATTAAAAATTCTCTCTCTCTCTCTCTCTAAAAAAAAAAGAAAGAAATGCACATCCATATAAAGAAAATACATGTTTAGTCTGAGTTGGGAGAACAAGCTACTCAAGAAAGATATTATTTTGGATATTAAAGGTGTACATCTGGAAGGTAAAAAAAATGGGGGGTAGTTTTAAGTTATAAGATCCCATATAAGGGGTGGGGATGTGGCTCAAGCGGTAGCGCGCTCGCCTGGCATGCGTGCGGCCCGGGTTCGATCCTCAGCACCACATACAAACAAAGATGTTGGGTCGGCCGAAAACTAAAAAATAAAATATTAAAAATTCTCTCTCTCTCTCTCTCTAAAAAAAAAAGAAAGAAATGCACATCCATATAAAGAAAATACATGTTTAGTCTGAGTTGGGAGAACAAGCTACTCAAGAAAGATATTATTTTGGATATTAAAGGTGTACATCTGGAAGGTAAAAAAAATGGGGGGTAGTTTTAAGTTATAAGATCCCATATAAGGGGTGGGGNAAAAATTACTAAATCTCATCTCTCTACACTTCTCTACATTTTTAAAAAAAAAAAAAAAAAAAAAAAAAAAGATCCCATATAAGCAAGGTTGGGTTTTAAAGACTAACACAATATGGATGACATGATTGGCTGGCAGGCGGGGGCTGGTGTGGGCTGGATCGCCAGGACCGTCTCATTGAAGTTGAGTTGGAGGTCATTACAACTTCCTGATTCCATTCCTGTATTTTCAGTCACAGGCAAAGGATTCAATTCAAGCCCAGAACCCTTAAATTCCCTCCTGGGATCATAGACAGTTCTTGCATGAAGAAAGAAATGTGGGCTGGGTGGGTTGGGAAGATTGTGGGGAGAGACACAGCCTTAGCAGAGTTCTGGGCTTGTCTGGCCTTCAACGTGTGATTTTGAGAGTTGGAAGCGAGAAGATTCTAACTCAGAATGGCACGCGGGTGTGAAGCCGGCTGCCTTGCCAGCTATTTGCCTGTATTTAAAACACATATGGGTGATATTTTTAAATATCTTTGCTGTGTGATTGAAAAACATTGCAGTTGCTACTTCGTGGACGTGGTTCTTTATACAAACCCCGGGATGGAATGATGAGTGTATGTTGTACCTAAGGGCTCTGCTGGGGGCATGGCCTGTACCAAGGGGGAGCAGGGGCTGGGGCCGGCTACTCTTTTAACATTTAACTTGGGTGTGGAGGCAACTGGCAAAAGCCCTTTGGGTTTGTTTGAGTTCCAACCCAGCCTACTCTCCCTCCTTGGGATTGGGGGGGGGGGTCCTCCCCCACCCCAGGCAGTAACTAACCAGATCATTCCAACCCCTTGGCCCCATGGTTGCCAGGGAAAGCTCAGGAGTCAGCCAGGCCAATGAGATTCACCCACAGGGCTTTCAGGAACAACTGGCACAGAGGTGCTTCCTTCCTGTTGAACTTCCAGCTGCTACCTGAAACCGCAGGAGACCCTCTTTGTCACCACTTGGGGAAAGCCAACGGAGAATAAAGCCAATCTGGTCAGAAAGAGAGCCTGACAGATGGGCAGCATCCTGGATCCACCCATTCCTGAGACCTCCTCTTTGGACTCCCTCCCTCCCTTCGGAAAATCGTGATAACACATATAACACATAAAACTTGCCATTTCCATAATTTTTCATGTACAATTCAGCGATGTCAAGTGCATTCATAACATTTTGCAGCCATCATCACTATTTCCCCGACTTTCCATGACCCTAACAGAAATCCTGTGCCCACGAGGTACCAACTTCCCGTGCTACCCCGGGCTCTTAAGTCGTAAACAAGCACCGTCTGCACGCGGGGAAAGCGCCCTTCTCCACGCGGGCGCACAGCTGCGACCCAGCGGCGCCGCCAGGTCAGCCAGGCCCACACCTGCCTCTGCCTCTCCTCGTCCTTCCGCGGCGGCAGGGTTGGCACGACCTCACGCAGGGCACTGCGTACTCACCCCACGGCTCTAGAGGCGGCCTCCGCGGAGGTTCCGCGTCCCTCTCAGCTCTCCGGGCCTCGGGGCCTCGGGTCACCCAAGTCTCCCTGCAGGTCCCTGGTCTTGACGGTTTAATCCTAAATGTCGCCCGAGCTCACGGTTTGGGGCCTTGGGCAGCCGCCCAGCTCCACCTCGCTTCGCCTCAGGCCAGGAACCGGAACCCCAAATAAACCTTCCCGCCTTTCAGCAACCGACTCAGGTACTTTGTCACAGCGCGGTAAAGCTGACTAGTGCAGGGAGCCGCCTACCCGACTAACCCAGGAGACTCCTCCCAGAGCCCCGCCCAGCAGACTTCCGCTCCTCCCTCATTGGCCAGCACTGGGTCACGTGTCAGGAGATGGTCCAACTTCCGGGGCGGGCTCACTTTCCCTCAAGGCAAGCAGCTTGGTGGGGAAGCCCCTGGGAAATTGAAAACAGTGGCGGAAAAAGAGGGTGAAGGCTGCTGGGAGGCTGCAGGGCTGTCTCCTGGGGTGTCCTACGATTTATTTAGAAAGGTGACCTGTCATCCCAAACTCACGAGGCCCAGGTGAAATCTACAGAGGGGAGAAGTTCTAGCCAGCATGTTGGAAACAGTGGTTCTGGTTGTAACTGTCAGGAACACAACTCAAGTCGGCCTAAGCCCAAAGAAACTTATTGGCTTAACTGGAAACTTTAATAGTGTGATTGGACTTCAGGTACAGCTGGATCAAGAGCCTCTGAAGTTGAATTTTAGATTTTATCAGTCTCCTCTTCTGGGATCTGACTTCTTCCTTTTTGGTTTCATTCTCAGGGTGGGCAAAGTTGGCTGTCAGAGCCCAGACTTCCATCCTCCTCACTGAAAACCCCAAGGGAAAAAAATCCTCCTCCCAAAATTTCCATCAGATATTCCAGAGAAGATTCTCATTAGTCCAGATTAGATGATATGCCTTCCGAACCAATTCTGATGACTCCTAGACGAGGCCCCACTTCACTGCCCAATTCTGTAGTCGGGCAGGGTAGTAATGAGGGGCAAAACTACAAGGATATAAACTGATCAGAGAAATCCAAGAGGCCATTTTAAGAAAGACAAAATCGTACTTATTTCTTATAGTCTTAATTTTACTGGTGGAGAAACTTGTCCCTGAGGGGGTAAGACACTTGCCCCACGTCTCACAGCAGTGGATCCAAAGCAATGAACTCCAGCTCCTGAGCACTCAGCTGCTCCACCACTGGCAGCCAGAGCCAAGAGGGCAGTGGGCCTCAGTGTCCCTGGGTTGCCCTCTCCAAACTCCCTTGCTCACCCTCCTATTCAAGCGGGCTCACGCACATTTCTTAATTGAGTTTAGTCCACTATGCACCTGAAGCACAAAATTTTAGGGTGTTGATATGGATTGAAAGTATCACTCCCAAATGCACATGTTGAATCCCTAATCCCAAATGTGATGGCGTTTGGAGATGGGGTCATGAGGGTAGGGCTGTCGTGATGGGATTAATGCCCTTGTAAAAAGAGAAATCAGACCTGATTGTTTTCTGTCTTTCTCTCCCATGTGAAGAAATAGCAAGAAGGTAGCTCCGTGCAAGCCAGGAAGGGGGCCTCCATGCTTCTGATTTCAGGCCTCCAGCCTGCAGAACTGCAAGGAGATGAATTCCTGTTGGTTAAGGCACCTGCCTGTGGGATCCTGCTGTGGTGGACTGGACTGACCAACTCAGAGATCCACACCCGCCTCATGCTCAGCACCATGTAGGGGTGTAATGTTCACTGGCTGGGTCTCAGCCCACCAAGAGCTTGGAACCTAGAAACAGTATTAAAATATCAATAGCAGATTCCTTCTAACTTTTCTGTAACTTTGAGATCACTTTAATAGAAGAAAAATAGTTTTCCAACTCAACCAATAACCTCCAGGCACTTTCTTCCTCTCTCCATCTGTTTCTGTAGACAGAACAGCACGTAGACAGCAGAACCCTGGATTCCTCTTTCCCTACTTATTTCTGGGCATGGCAAGAAAAAAAAAAAGACAGCTATAAAGAGAGACAGCAGATGCTCTTAAGTGCCCTGTGTTCAAAGCTTCCCATGTATAATCTCATTTAATCTTTAAGCCAGCCCATGAGGCATCCCTTGCTAGTTCCATTTTCCAAATGAGGCAGGCTGCTCAGAGAGGCAAAGTGGTTTTCCCAAGGTCACAGAGCTGGGAAGCAGAGCTGGGATTAGAACCTAGGTCTCTCTGGCTTTAATGTCCAAGCCTTTGGCTCCCATTGACACCCCTTGGATCATCAGCATTAGGAATGAATTCATAACCCAGTCACTCATCCAAAGAGGAGAGCTTATGAGGATCTAAATTTTCCAATCCCCCACTGGAGCCAGCTGGAAGACCTTGCGTGAACTCTCAAGGAGAGGGCTGTCCTCCATCCCAGTCACACACATTTGGACTCTCCCCAGCTCCAACAACAGCAATCCTGTGAGGGTGGTCTTCCCCCAACTCTGATTTTCCAGAGGAGGAAAACTAAGACTCCTCAGAGCTACAGCAATGGGTGACCTAGTGGGTGAAGCCAGGAAATCTCACTACTGAAAATTGCAGCGGGAGGAACTAATTTCCCAAAAGCTGAGGTCACAGAATCTATATCCAGAGACAGGACCAAGGTGGAAGTTTAGAGCCAAAGTCTCCTCTCTAGAAGGAAGATGCTGGTGTCGGTGGAGAGCTCTGGGGAGAGGTTGTGTCCCTGAGCAGCCCCGAGCAGTGGGGGTGGTGGAGCCGGCTTTAAAGGACCCTCACAGGAAGTGCAACAACAGCATAGGGTCTGCGAGAGGTGCACATGGGGTCTTGAGTGACAGGCTGGAGGGGCACACGCTCTGCCTGTCCGTCTGAGCTCAGTGAAAGAAACCCTGATGGACATGCAACACAATAGGCCGGTAAGTTCTACCCTAAAGAGTCATGTGTCTCTGGTTTTTGATCTGAAAGGAAAAAGAAATTCTATCACCAGTTTGGTGAAGCAGAAGAAGGGTGTGGTTAAATAGTTACTCATCGTTTGACTTTGTGTTCACAAAGGTGATACCCACTTATGAAAATTCAAGCCATGCATGTGTAGTGGTGTATCAGGAATGCTTCCAGCTGCAAGTTACAGTGAACTGCACCAACCTTGACTTCAAAGACAAGGGTGTGTATTAAGGAGCAAGAGGCCTGAAGGTAGGAGATTCTGGGATTTATTTAGAAACTCAAGACTGTTAACAAGATTGTAGACTCCTTTGCCCTTTCTGCTCTGCTACACAGTGTTTTGGTAAAACCTCCCCTCATGGTCACAAGATGGTTGCCACAACCCCAGACATCAAATCTTCACATCAGAGTCTCCTGCAGCAAGGAAAGGGGTATAGAATGCGGCTATAGAGAACCTTCTTTTATTGAAGAGAAGAATCTTTTCCAGAAGTACCCTTCCTCAGCAAAGTGAGAAGGATCTGTGTCCAAATCCTAGCTCTCCTACTTAATATCTCTGAGCCTCAATTTCCTCTTTCTGGAAATGGGGATAATATCTTCCTTGTCGGTGCTGTTTTGAGCCCTTGGCATATAACTCAGGAGATGTGCTGATTGCTGCCTTTGCCACTAGATTCCTCTTCCCTACTTTCCTCCAGCTCACTCTGTGCTGTCCCAGGGCTGCCACGTGGCTGATCTCCCTTGTCCTTTGGCTTCTGGTGGATTTGGCCCATGGAAGGCATCAAGAGATGAGACGAGGGGAGGAGAGAGGGGTCAGGTGTTTCTCCCTGACCGCCTCCCTGTGGGGCTGCCAGGCAGGCCAGGCAGCTCTGCTGCTGGCCACAGCTTCTCTCTGCCAACTGCTCCCTCTGGGTCCCAGTGGTGTCCAGGTAGGAGCAGCTCCCAGGGCTACTTGCCCCATTTCCTTGTCTAAACCTGCCCTCACCTTAATAAGTAGCCTCTTTATTAAGTTCTTCTCTAAATACCAGGTGAGGTGTGTCTTGTGTTTTTCTGCCAAGAGCCTGACCCATGCAAAACCTTAGCTTTTATTTTTTTCGAAGGAAATGATTTGCAAACTTTGGTATCTGATTAGCAGTGAGAAGGGATGGGTGCCACATCTTATGAAGAATACCCGTCCACTTGGTCAAGATGTTGGGCCATTCCCGTGTTTGATTGAGTTGGCTGTGATAATCGGGAATTCATTCTCAGTCCCTGGGCTTCTGGCCATATCCTGAGGCACAGTGTCTTTTACGTGATAATGATTTTGAAAGAGAGAGAGAGAGAGAGAGAGAGAGAAAAGACAGGATTTCACATTTCCATGCCCCCAAGTCACAGCTGTGTATTCTTGACATCCTTCAGTTAAATGGAAAATGCTCGGTTTTGAAACTGTATTGATTTCAGTGGGCATATATTATTTTACTGTAAGTACCAATGTCTGTTGTACTTAATATACAATGGATTAATTTAAAATGCATTAGTTTAATAAAAATGCATAAAATAGAATAGAATTGCATTAGCTTCAATAAAAAATTCAATTTCATAAATATTATCTCATGTTAAAATGCATTGATTTCCAGGAAAATATATCGGTCAAAGGTAATTTACATTGGTTTGAATGGAAATGCACCCGGGCTCATACATATGCATTAGTGTAGGCAGACGCAGCCCAGGGTGTGAAAGACCAGTTAGCTGATGTGAGTTCCCACCCTCTGTCTGCGTCATCGATGTTTCATTCCCTTACTGAAGGAATCCCTCCCACCAGGGCCTCAGTGTGGCCCAGGTCACTTGAAGGAAGGCAGGTGGGTGAGCCCGAGTGGCATCCTGGTCATCCTCAGGTGGGCGGGCCCACTCAGCAGCAGCCAGGTTGCCTGGTGGCAGTGGGAGCATCCTCTGTGAAAGTGATCTGATAACAGCATCCACTGGGGCCCTCAGCACATCCCCAGGGACAGACAAAGGACAACCCCTCCACCCAACAAAAACCAGACTGACACATTTTTATGGCTGCAGGACTTTTCAGAGCCTTTAGTGGAACAGGAGTGGGCAGCGTCCCCTCAGTTGCTGAGCCAGGAAGGGTGGACAACAGGAGGGGGAGAACTAGAGATGGACAAACTGCACCAAGTAGGTGCTGTGTCCCAACCTGCCCCTTCCCTGCTGATGTGGCAGTTGCTTTTGCTCTCCCCTAATGGACATCTTCCAGAACTCTCTATAGTGGAAAAAATATAATAACAAGAGTAGCAGGAAGAGTAAGTAAAACAAACTCCCAACCTTCTCCAGAACTGCCAAATGCCGACATCTTACCCCGTCTCCCCCTCCCTGCCTCCCACACCCCAAACCACTGTGCGCCTCCTGCTGTCCCCCACGATTCTCTACTCACAGTTCAGTGTGCAGCTCCAGAGCACGAGGCCACTGTCAGGTCCACCCACACCATCACTGACACATTTAGGAGATGCAACATGGACATGGTTCTGTGGTCTAGGTTTTCCAGCTCTGTCTTCACATGTGCCCAGCTGTCCTCGCACCGTCTTTGGTAGCAATGAATTTTCCCAGCCCAGAATCCAATCTAAATGAGCCCGACGTGTCTCCTTGGTGTCCTTTCATGGGGAATGGTGCTCAGCCTTTCTTTTGCTTTTCTCGACCTTGACATTTTTATGAGTCCACTTCGGGGGGCGGCCATCACTTTGGGTTGTCCCGATGCTTCCTGGGATTACACTTGGACCATATGCGGGGACAGGATGGGGCAGTCCTGAGGCTGTGTCCTTCTCAGTGCTTCAAACCAGGGGGCACCTAATGTCAGTTTGTCCCATTTTTGGTGTTATAAACCTGGCCCCTTGGATGAGGTGACATTGCCACATTTCTCCACTGTGATTTTTCTCCTCCTTTGTAAGGAATAAAAAATCAGTGGGGGAGTTAACAATAAAGACTGTGCCGAGTTGAACAGTGAATGTTTTAAAAAATTTAATATTTATATATTTATTTTTAGGTCACATTCTATTTCTGCAAAGAAAAACTGGTGCTTCATTTATAGTAGCAACATAAAGTTTCTTCTCCAATACATATATTTACAGTTTTTTTAAAAAAGGAAAACTGAGTCCATTTGAAGAAAAGTATAAAATAAGTGATAATCATGCGTATGGTTTGTGCATAAGGAAAAATACTAAGAAGGGAGGTGGCTGAGTGTCTTATCTTAGGGACATAGGACAGAGTAAACTGGTGTCCCACCAAATGCAGCAAAAGCCTCTAGAAGGAGATGGACCTGAGCTTGGGGGGTGGGGAGGGGAATCTCCAGGGTCTTCAGAGCTTTAAGGTGTCTTCTGTGGGGTCTGGCTGTAATAGTTTTCCGTTGCTATAATGAAGTACCTGAGGCTGGGTAACTTTACAAAGAAGAGAGACTTGTTTAGCTCGCAGTTCTGGAGGTTCAGAGTATGGCATCACAGAGCTCTGTGGGTCCAAGACACCACAAATGCTCACCTAGGGACTGGCTGTACTCTTCGTTCAACAGAATGCTTGGAGCATTGTTTTAGTCAGCTTTTTCATTGCTGTGATCAAAAGGCTTGATGAAAACACTTTTCAAGAAGGAAAAGTTTATTTGGGGTTTATGGTTTCGGAGGTCTTGGCCCACAGATGGCCGACTCCATTCTCTGGGGGCCTGAGGTGAGGCAGAACATCATGGAGGAAGTATGTGGAGGAGGAAAGCAACTCAGACATGGTACCAGGAAGCAGAGAGAGACTTCTCTCACCAAGGACAAAATATATACCCCAAAGTCATGCCCAATGACCCACAGCCCCCCTCCTCCAGCGATGGCCTCCGAAACCCCCACAGTTACCACCCAGTTAATCCCCATCAGGAGATTAATGCATTGACTAGGTTAAGACCCTCATAACCGATCTCATAACCTTCTAAACCTTCTTGCATTGTCTCAAACATGAGCTTTTGGAGACGTCTCATATCTAAACCATTACAGGCATTGATGGTGTGTGGGGCTCTGAGGCAACAGCACATAAAGTTTGTTGAATGACTTACAGACCCGTCCCCATGTTGTGTGTTCACCTGGCCATCTCACTGTAAGTGCTATTCCCGTGGACACCTGCTAAGGTGGCACTTTCTGGGAGACCTTCAGATCCTCCCAGGAGTGGACCAGGGAAGGTTCTAGGCCCTGACCCTCCACGTGTGACCCCCTCTTCAGTTCCAGCTATCCAGCAGCCTGCCTGCTCTCTCCTGCCCCTCTCCTGCCCCTCTCCTGATGTACTGCTTTTTTGTGGCTTTACATTTCATCTCTCAAGAGCAGCCTTGCTTCTCTGATCTGCCACTGGTCGCACCAACTCCCCGGGCTAAAAATACCCCTGACATTTTTGAAGGCCTGTTAAGGCCAGCGCTGCTCTCCTGATGGGAGTGAGTTTCTCTGCAAATAGAAGCAGGTGGTGACAGTCGCAGGCGGAGGGCACTTACTATAGTCACAGCTCGATCCCACTCACGGGCCAGCCTGCCTGCTTTCCCCACTGCCTGCCTCGACCCCCGGCTCCTAGAGACCAGCTGGGATGCACAGATCACATCAGATGCCCACACCAAAGCCCTAACAACGACGTGACTGGAGCACTTGGGGTGCTTGGGGACGCCACTAAGGTTGAATGAGGTCCTAAGAAACGAATTTCCATGCTTTAAGCCACCTAGTTAGAAGAGTGCTGTTATGGCAGGCCAACCAAAGCAATGCCCGGAGGGTTTGGTTCTCCTCCACGTCCTCCCACAGGTGCACACTAGATGTGTGTCCAGTGAGGCACAGTAGCCATGATCAGGGAGTCTGCAGCCAGGCAGCTCTGGCTCTACCACTGAGTGACCTCTGTCTGCCTCCATTTTCTCATCTGTGAAACGGAAATGACTAAAGGGCTCAGTTCCTCAGGTTGCTGGAAGGACCAAATGAATCACTATAGGTGTAGCTTAAGTGCCTGGCAACCGTTTTGACACCATGGGGAAGGACTTCCCTGGGAATTAAGACCATAGAGGAAAAATAGACCAGAAAAAGAGAAAACTTAAATTCCTGGCGCTGGAAACGCTGACCATAATGCTAATACTGATAAAAACAATGGCTAAGTCACGTCTGTGCTTACCACCGCCCCACCCCAGCTCCTACACCTGTAGGTAATCATTTGGTCCTCCCAACAACGTAACCATTGTATCCCCTCTACACAATGATTGGTTCTGGATGTCCATGTGACTCATGACCTGGCCAATCAGAGCGTTTTATCCCCTTAGACACACCCATTGGTGTCAGAGCTTGCCATCCTTCTGGCTACAGGAATTGGTTCTGGGATTGGCACATGACCCAAGACTGGCGAATAAGAGCCGCCCGTCTCTCCGGTCCCAGATTGGTCCAGAGAAGGTCAGGGCTCAAGATCAGGGATCAAGACCAAGCTGTAGGAAGCCACGCAAGGATTTTGGCAGGAAATTTGAGGAAGGGAAGGACGGCTCTCTTTAGAGTGGGATTTTCAAGAGACGCTCTGATTGGCCAGGCCTGGCGTTGCCTCGCCCATGTTGAGGAGAACTTCACCCAAGCTGTTGGACTGAGCTGAGGGAGGGGTGGACAGCGCTGTCCCCAGATGCAGGGAAGAAGGAAGGGCAGGTGCAATAGCTCCCTTGAGGGCAGCAGCCACAGCAAAGCCCTGTGTCCCTCCTCCCTGGAGGACCCCACTGAAGGCTGTGCTGGGGGCCGGGGGATGGTCTTCGTCCTTCTGCACAGCACCGTTGAAGGATGCATCTTAGATCCCTGCCGTCTCAAAAACCCTTGGGCCGGGCTGGGGCTGTGGCTCAGTGGCAGAGCGCTTGCCTAGTCCTTGTGAGGCAGTGTGTTTGATCCTCAGCACCACATGAAAATAAATAAAGGCATGCTGTCCCTCTGCAACTACAAAAAAAAAAAAAAATAGAAAACGTGGGCCTTTTCTTTCCACCATCAGGGACTGTCCCTGACAAGCCTCTGACTTGTCCAAAGTCATCCTGTCCCTAGAGTCAGATTTTTCTTTTTCCCCCCTCCATCTAGGTCTCTGCCCTCATCTCACCCTCTCTGGCCACACAGCACGGGTTCCCTGAATCCCCATCCTCTACCCACGTGGGCCTTCGCTCTCCTTCCCCAGGGTGAGCAACTGTCCACTTGACAATCCGTTCAAGCCAAGCTGTACCCCACAGGAGGGTCTCCTGAGCATGTAGAAAAAGTTGCACCATAACTTAGAATGGGTGGGGGCTCTGGGGCATTAGGATTAGTTCCAAAAGAAAAACTGAGACCTCCAGTGAAAGCCTCCTTGCTTCTCCACCCAGGCGAGCCATTGTCTTATTTGATTAGGATTAACAGATTTTCCAAAGATAACCCATTTTGGTTTTACGATTCTATCCCTCCAGGCAGTGTTTACAAAATGTATTTGCAGGAGCGGAGATTGGGAGCCAGCAGCCAGGAGGGGGCCGTGCCCCACACACATGGTCTGTCATAAATATAATATTAGGATGAGGGCTGAAATTAATGGGAATCATTTCCCAATAAATATAGTCAGTTAGTGAGGTGTTCCAGGATGGCGGATGGGAGATATATTTTGGTAAAATATGCTTTTTTTATTGGTAGGGGACTGGGGGTGGGGGCGCATGGAAGGCGTAAATCTGCATGGGAGAAGTGTCGTTTATGATTATTCAATTCCACAGTAGTGCTAAAAGCCTAAAGTAGATTCATATTTACAGTTCCTGGAAGTACCTGGGCTTTGTATATTGAGGGAAGAATTAGCGTCAAGGCCTCCTTGTGGGCATCACCGACTTTTGTCTGTGGACACGGAGAGTCGAGAAGACCTTGTGCCAGAATGTTCTGGGGCTGGGGAGGTGGAGGGTGGGCTGGACTGACATCATCTGGATTCTGTCATGGAGCTAAGGAGACTGCAGGAAG
The DNA here is from genome assembly GCF_001458135.2 of Marmota marmota marmota. Taxonomy (NCBI): domain Eukaryota; kingdom Metazoa; phylum Chordata; class Mammalia; order Rodentia; family Sciuridae; genus Marmota; species Marmota marmota. Next base: position 3,666,811 of record NW_026000138.1, on the reverse strand, counting down.
CAGTCACATGGGAAGGGACTGATGGAAAGCTGGTCCTGCCTGGACCCCACGCACCAGGTATCAGGAATGTCAGGGGTGGCAAGATTAGAGCTACTGAGCTGGAAATAGATGTGGAGCTTCAGCTGCAGAGAGAGCTGAAGCCGATTAGCTAAAGCAACTGTGAAGAGTCTGTGTGCACCTGTTGCCAAGAGCCCAGGCTAAGCCCAGACGTCCCTGCCTCGTCCCACCTGCCTGTGTGCTCTGAAGTCCACAGATAGAGGAAGGGATCCTGATCTTGTCGCTTGCCCTTAACTTGCCTGTATAGGCATTAATTTAATTTTAAAGTTACCTTTATTGGGCTTTTTTTTCTCCCTCTGCAATCAGAATTGATGTTGGTTCACAATCCATCTGTCCAAAGTCTGAAGTCCCCAGCACTCTGAGAATGGGTTTTGTGGGTAACATGTTTGGTGGCAAAATCTGATATGAACAGCCATGAAACTCTATTTCTTCTTCATCCCACTTTGTGGGATTGTTTTTATCTTTGACTGCAGAAATTAATGTGTTTGAGTCCGGCTGTCACAGACCTCACTGGGAGGGTTAGATGAGGCACATGGACCGATGTCTTTCCAAAAGTGAAGCAGATTCAGATCCTAGAACATGTCTTTCAAATCCTTCAGGTAAGGAATGGCAGATCTGAACTGGCTACTTGTAATGAGAACGTACAATGATGTAAGGATGAAGGGAATGCCTTGGGGGACCAAAAATTCACCCTTAAACAAAAAGTAGGCAAAGCATATAAATGTTCACACACACACACACACACACACACACACTCACTCACACACAAACTGGCTACTAAACAGGGAAAGAATTAACATGCACTGGTAACTGAGGGTGGCCAGGGCTGGGCATGCATTTTGGTGGCACAGTGCTTACCTCGCATGATTGAGGCCCTAGGTTCCATCCCCAGCACCACAAAGAAAGAAAAAAGATGGCAGATGGAGACTACAATAAACTTAATCTTTATCAAATTAAAAAGTGGGAGAACATCTGTTGTTGGTGAGCATGTGGGGAAAAGGCAGTCCCATTCACAGAGAAGATGGGGATAAATCAACCAATTTTTTTTTCGAAGACACTTTGGCAATATCCATCCACATCAGCCCCGTGATTCTGCTTCTGGGAATTTATCTTTTGTGCTTTGTGTTACTATAATGATATGCCTGAGATAATTAATTTATAAAGAGAAAAGGTTATTTCACTCATAGTCTTGGAGTTTCAGTCCATAATCAATTGGCCCTGTTGTTTTGGGCCTGGGATGAGCACAGCAAGGCAGGAACATATGGCAAAGCAAAGCTGCTTGCCTCAGGAGCCGGGAGGTTCACTCATTCAACTCACCTGGTACAAAGAAATGTTCAAGGACGTTAGTTGCACCACAGTTTATAATAGCAAAAAACTGGACACCAACTGAGTGCTTACAAAGTTGGTAAATGCACTTGGAGCACACAGGTAGCGGGATATTGTGAAGTAACGAAGAGGAAGAAAGCAGACCCCACGAACTGACATGCAAGATGCCCACAATATGGTGTTCAGCACACAGAGAGGGCTATGTAAGTCTACAATCCAGTTTTTATTTTCCAAAAGTACTTACATTGTACATTATGTTTGTGTTATGTAAAGAGCCAATTGTGGAAGACCATTCTCCAAACGGTAGCTGTACTGCTGCTATAAGATGCTTGGTTACCAGGGAGAGTTTCTGCAGATTTGATACATTTGTGTAACATTTAAAAGTTTTCACATTAATCCTATATCATTTTGTAATTTAAATAAGTTACCAGCAACCAGGGAAAGGGAGCAGAAAGTTCCCTTAATTCTGCTGCCTTTCCCAGAGATTGGTTTTGTTAAAACTTTGGCGTGCTTCTAGAATGTTCTCCAGGAATCCATCATATTTACACACACACATACACACACACATTTCTTTTCTATTGACAGGATGCTTTTGTGCTACTCGGCCTCCTTTGTAATTTTTTTCCATTTCCAACACAATGTCCAGGCCATCTTCCCAGGTCACTGCCTATAGCTATCCCTCCCTGGCCGGCTTCTCTGTGGACCCCTCATCCTCTGTGAAGCCATTCACCCGCTGATGAGCATCTGGGCTGGCTCTGGCTTTGGGGGCCTTGTGTTTTGAAAGATTTTTGTCAACCCTACTGAATGTATTGAGTAATAATTAATTCAAGTTCCCATTTTTTATTCATCAAAGATGTACAAACTGCAGACCACAGCTCCTGGAGCCCAGAGAATCCTGGCCAGGAGCGGAGAGGTGAGTAGCACCAGCCCCTGCCCTCCAGGGGAGAAGGACACGTCCCAGAGGAACGTGAGGCAGTATTCCAGAAAGAGAGTCAGCTTCTGGTCAGGCAAAAACCAACCAGGGGAGGGAGAGCGGAGGTGACCAGAGGCTGCGAGCAGGAGGAAAGAGTAACACATGCCAGGTTTGGGGTGTCCCTGGGGGTAATGAAAAAAATGCTTAACTTTATGTTATGTAAACTTCATCTCATTAAAACAAAAAAGCCGAGCTGGAGGCACCAAAGGGCTCCCCACCAGGGGAAGGGAAGAGTTGCTCTTGGAACCTCGGTTTCCTCATCTGTCCACCAAGCATGAGAAATTTCCTCCTCACAGAGTTGCCGGAAGAATTAAATCCAGTAATAGTCACATCAGGTGATTAAATCAGCTGAGATTCCTAACAGATCGGGGAGGGGCAGGTGTTGATGTTATTATTGCAGGCCAGGGGACGGTGTTCAAGGCACAGGGGTCAGCAGTGGCAAGGGCAGAGAGACAGGCAGGGGGGAGGCGAGAGTCGAAGATGGCAAGGGCTTGCTGGGCTGGAGATGCCCTGTGTGCCACAGGGAGGGAGGGTGGGGAAACGGAAAGAGCTGGAGGAATTCAGGAATTCTCAGGTCGCCTCTGACCCTGGCATTGATTGCAAAGGATAAACATGTAGTTTTCACGTCATGTTTCTTACCAGACAAGGAAAGCAAATATTCTGCGGGGAACTTGAATGAATGTGATGTTTTTAAGGAACCGTAACGGGAATGAGGTTTCAGGTCAGTTGCAAATGTCTCATTGCTCAAAATAACCTTTGGCAAGTACACATGAACTATCTCTCATCTTGTCTTTTAAGAAAATTGATTTTACATTGTAGTTTCTGCAATAAACCAAGGATTTAAAAAAAATACACATTGATGACTATTTAGTTGTTATAAAAGAAGTCGATGTGGTTTTGGCTTCCCCATCAGCACCTAACCTAGTAAAGGATGGTGGTGGTAGAGCTTTTGGTATTAGTGTCCGGTGAAGGACATAGACAATGTGAATCCTGCCCCATCAGATATTTGGGAAGCTGATTTGATTGGTGGTATATTTTTCCAGGATGGGAGCCACAGGATGGGATTCAAGAATGGTGTGCACCAGGAGCTCTTGGAGAGTGTCCTCGAGGACACAAAATTGGTGGGTTAGTAATACATGTTCCATGAGAAAAGGGTTCCTTGGTCAAAGCATAGGAAATAGGGGGGTCAACAAATTTCCCAGATTTATTTCAGGTAGGAGTTGTCAGAGCCTTTAACACCTTAAGGATCTCTTGATTTCCCCCCAAAAAAAGCAGAGCAGTCAGTGTTCCCCAAATTGATTTGCACAAGGGACTCTTCTTCCCCCTCCTAGATAATCTAAAGAGCTGAGGTTCCAGATCCCACTTTGAGAATCACTGGGTTAAATCCTTATTACAGAGGAGAGCACAGCCTGTCTTGACTGGCCTTAACATTCCAATCAAAACATACCCGGTGTGGGTTCTGGGGAGGCAGCCTCGAGAAAACATGGCCCCTGCTTTTAAGAGGAACTTGGTCAAACAAGGAAGAATACAGAATAATGATAGCAGTCATCATTTATTGAGCACTTACTGTATGCCAAGTATAGTGTTACAGGTGTGTTTAAACAAGCTCATTTGATCAGTGTTGTGACTCTGATTCTGTAGGTGGAGGCATGAGGTTCAGAGACAGTGAGTAACTTGGCCAAGGACACACAGCAAAGATTAGGGCTTTGAGTCAGATTCTGTGGTTTTCAAGGCCATCGGCTTTACCCACGTGCTTAAGGACTCCCTGGTCAAAGGAGAAATGCAAACAAGTTAAGCCATTTAGCCACCAAATTGGGAGGGACATAGCAGTGTCCCCAAGACTCTGCCTCAAGTTTATGGACAAGGTGTTCAGCCTAAACAGGGGCTCTGGAGTGAGAATGACCAGGCTGGCTGAGAACAGAGACTGCACTGAGTTCTGCATATAAATATCTGTGAAGAAGGGAACAGTGGTCATGGGTCACCTGGCAAGAGGAGAGCTGGGGAAGGAAACTCAGGGTCACAGGAAAGAGGAGGCCAGGAGACCCAATGAGAAGAACGTTGGCTGGAGAAACAGAAGCAGCCTCTTCTTCTCTGGCCCTTGCTCCAATGTGCTGTGCCACCTGATGCACTTCACCTAACCTCTCTGGTTTATACAGGTCTCAGCATTTCACACCACCCTTGTACTAATATTATAAGGATGAATCTGCTTTCTCCAAAAGGGAATCTCTCTCAAGGCCTAAGAGAAGTTCCATTCATCTCCTTGATCCTGATGCGTGGTCATACCTGGCCTACTTCAGGTACTCCATAAATGTTTGTTGACTGAATGAGTGAATGAGTGGAAAAGCAGCTATAAAAGGAAGAGGTTGGGTGTGATTGACTTAAACTGACACCAGAGCAGCGGTCTCCAGGATGAATCTGCCCAGCTTTCCACTAACACACCTAAGAAGGCAGAAGAATCAAAAAACTCAGTGCTGACACCCGAAACTGGCAGGCACCCGTTGCCAGAATCTGGGAGGAATTTCCATAAATACAAGGCAGATGGATCGGGGTTGTGATAAACAATCAGAAGCCTATTCAAATTTTATCTTCCAAAACAGGGCAGCCCTCCAGATCAAAAGGAGATGGGAAAACACTCAGCCCTTTCCCCACTTGCAAACCTAGACAGAGCCTGTGCCAATCAGAAGACTGGGTAGGGGAGGGGGACTGAGCCTCTGTGGGGCGGGTGATGCCACCACCCCCAGCCCAGCACAATGTGATCCAAGAATGTCTGGCGGACACTAACTCTAGTTGCTCTACAAACAAACCAGCCTTCCCTCTCCTGGTTTGGATTCTAAAGTGGTGGTGGGAATGGATCAGTAATTTGGTGGGCGATGAGAAGTTCTGCAGGGGACACACACACACACACACACACACACACACACACACACGGGATCCGAACACCGACCAGCTTAAGCAAAGATGAACAAACAAGAGTGAATCAATGGAGGGTACAGAAAAATAACTACAGAACACAGGGAAGAACCTACGTCTGAAGAAAAGGTACCGTACACTCCAAAAGAAAAAAAAATTTACAAGTTACTTTAGGTACTAAATGGAATGTTTAAGGGTATAATTTCAATCAAAAAAATAAAAGAGCAGAAATTTCTAAGGACAGTGTAGACAGAGATTTAAAAAACAAAAGGAGAATGGAAATTGTAGCAACAGATTTCAAATCCCCAGTGGAGGCAGTTAAAGTGCAAAACTCATCTTGTAGAAAATCAAAATCAGCATGGCACAGTGGCCCACTCCTGCAATCCCAGCTATTTGGGAGACTGAGACAGGAGAATGGCAAATTTAAAGCCAACCTGAGCACCTGAGAGAGGCTAGGTCTCAAAATAAAAGTTCCAAAAGGACTGGGAATATAGCTCAGGGGTCAAGCTCTTGCCTAGCATGCACAAGGCCCTGGGTTCAATCCTCAGTACTGGAAAAAAGTCAAAATCAGTCACGCGGAAGGCAAACTTGAGAAACTTTTATAGAATAGAGAAGAGAAGGAGAAAATGGTAACCGTTCATGAGCAGGAAGATTGCTTATGAGGAAGGTAACCGGCAGAAGGAAAGTGGATGTTCCCAAGGGATGCAGGAAAGGAGTAAAACAAAATAAGAAGCAAGGATAGACATTTCAGGAAGCATTCTGGGTCAGAAAAAAAATGGCCCAAGTACACAGGAAAAAGGACTTGTCACATTTCAGGAAAAATCAGTGAGAAGAGGCACAGGTTTTGCTGGCCACCTTTTCTAACAAACTGCATCAATTTATGCCTCCCTCCCGTGGCTCCATGGATGCCCTGGGTGCAGCTGAGTGTCCCTGCTCAGGGTCACTCATGGGTTTGCAGGGAGCCAGTGGCAGGGGTGAAGCCATTTGAAGGCTGCCTCCCTTTCTGGCAGGGGTGGCTGGACCAGCCGGGAGCAGGCTGGGTATCTCTCTCGATGCTGCTGTCTTGAGATTCCTCGTGGCATGGCAGTCTCACCAACCAAGGCCTTTGGGCTTCTCCCAAACCAAGCCTACCTCCAGGATAGATGCTCTCAGAGGCCCTGGCACAACCTTCAAGGCTTCTGACCTGGCCCCAGAAGTCGCACCGTCCTTCCATTTCACCAATAGGTCCAACCAAGGGAGTGGAGGAAGAGGTTCTTCTTCCCAGTCAGAGAGAGGCTCTCGTGGAAAAAACCTAGAAGGATTTCCTTGTGAAGCCCAGGGTTTACCTGAGCAAAACAAAAATCAGATTTCTTATAGGCAACTCCAAATATTAGATTTCCTCAGAATTGTGGAAGCAAAAGTAGCAACTGGGACATTTTATGCTCAGTCAAAGCATGACTTGTGTATGAAGCAGGCTCAGATAATTAAAGGCTCAGTGAATGTAATACTCACACGAACTTTTGAAAAAGCTACCTGAGGAGATGCTCCGGTCAACCAAGAAGTGAATGCAAACCAAAGGATACCTGGACTGGAATGGCGGTGAACAGAGTGTTCAGTTACTCAGTGGTATTTCCAGGAGTAGCAAAGCTGCCAAGATGCGCTGATGATCGATCACACAAGGAATAACTTGTTCTGGGAAGTTCCGAGGTAGAATCTGCAGAATTGCCTCAACGGCTCTCATGTGTGCCAAGAGGCAGCCTCGTCCTGTCAGGCATCAGATGCGCATCTAGAGGTGACACCGGATCATCCAGAGGAGAACAAGTGCATGAGGACCCTCTAACAGGGGTCCCAGGCCCCAACGCCCTTGGGGGTCAGTGGGTGTCATCCCTGGGGAGATGGGTCCAGTGTAAGCTGGGGAGCTGAAGGGAACTGGGGAAATGGGCCCCTGGGTGTCTGTTTTACAGATCAGAAAACAGAAGCTCAAAGAGGGGAGTGGTCTGCCGCAGGTGTCCTGGCACATTCAGGAAGCTTTCTCAGAGGAAGCCCACGGGGGTGCCGGCCCTCTGGGGAGGCAGGAAAGGTCTGTGTATTTGAGGAGCAAATGTGGGAGCAGCCGTTGGCCCAGGGCTCCTGGCCCTGCTGCGCACTGTGGTGCTGGGTTCAGACCAGGAGAGACCCCTGTCCCTGTGCCCGGCTGCCCAGTCCTCGCTCCCAGCTTCCTCACTTTCCTCTCTCCTTTCTCACCTGCCTTCCCACTGCTCTCTGTGTCTCCCTCTCCTTTTGTCTGCCACTCAACAAGCTATTAGTAGGCACCTACTGCATGCACAACCCCAGGCCCACCCCTGAGTGTGACGTAGCGCACCCATGGATGCGTAACAGATCAGCAGTCTTCCATTGCTCCTCCCAGATGTGAGGAAACAGGGCGCTACGTGAAGAAACGCAATTTCTTTCTCTCCTCTCTTTCTCTCCTTCTTTCACTCTTTCTTTCTGCCCATGCTGGGGACTGAATCCAGGGCCTCACACATGCCAGGACCACCGAGTCCCACCCCTCAGCCCAAGCAATACGATGAATTTCTGCAAGGCCAAGGGCAATGGCCCTCCAGACACTGTCACACGAAATTAGCTAGAAAACTAACGCGGTCCTTGAACCTTGTCCCTCCTCGGTAATTTCTACTCTGAGATGCTGTCACTTATATCTAAGGAGAGCTGGAGTGCAGGATGGGAGGGACATGTGGCTCTGGCAGCCTGCATCTGAGCCAGCTCTGGCCAGCCAGAGGCATGGCCTGCCCAGCCCTGGCCACAGCTCCTGCTCAGCTAAGTTCCAGCCAAATCCCAGGCTCTGCTTCCTTCCTCCCTTAAGGCCATGTGACTTGGGGCTCTCAGGAGGAAAACACTCCACTCAGGTTCTACCCTTTACCTCCTTTGGAAAATTCCCCATGTGCTGTCTTCCCTGGGATCAATCAAGCCCCTACTCTGTTCTGCCCAGCACTGCACCACCCTGCCTGAGGAGGGCTTGAGTGTCCCAAGCTCATTAGGTCTTCCGCTTCCTTTCCTACTGAAAAACATTGTTTTGAGCAAAAGAAGCCGGACAATGAAGGGTAAGGGCGGGAAAAGGAATCAAAATATGATGCCCTCCGGTGAGGAGGGTGGGGACTGGTGGGCAGGGGCCATGAGAGAGCCTCTAGGATGTTGAACATGTTCTGCAACAACTTGACCTGGGTGGTGGTTACATAGAAGTAGACACCTGTCTGCATTCATGGAATAGGGCACTTAACAACACGTGCTTATCTAAGTCTGTTTTCTGTTACTATAACAAAATATCCAGGGTTGATCATTTATAAAGAAAAGAGGTTTATTGAGCTGATGGTTCTGGAGGTCCAAGCACACAGCGCCGGCATCTGCTCAGCTTCTGGCGAGGGCTTCATGCTGCATTGCATCATGGAGGGAAGGGGAGCAGGGAACAGTTGCCTGGGGAAGGAACATGGATGGATGAGAGACTGAGAGCAGGTGCCAGGCTCTCAGTAGCAACTCAGTGTCACAGAACCAGTCCGTTCCCATGGGCTAACCCATTCTGGAGAGATAAGTAGTAATCCCTGCTGGGGTGGTGTCCCCCCCTTAGCCACCACTCACAAACCATTACATGTGAATTCTGAGGGACAAACCACATTCAAACCCTTGCAGCACTCTTTTCGAGAATCAGTGTGAGAAACTCTACGGACGAAGGCAGGAAGGTGAAGACTCAGCTCGAAACAATTAGTCTAATCCGGTGGGAGCACCAGGAAGAGCAAGGCTGGGCAGATCATGGAGGGTTGAATACCAAACCACAGCTTGTCTTGGTGGACAGTGGGGAGCCACTGGAGGTTCTTGAGCAGAAGAGGAGCATGAGCAACCCAGGCTTCCCAGAGAGGATAAGGCAGTGTGGCCAAGAAGAGGCAAAGCCAGGAGATTGGGAAGCCAGATGAGAGGATGCTTCAGCAGTCAAAGCAAGACATAAAAGGCCTGAGATAGTTAAAGACCAAGAGAAGAGGTGACAGAGGCCGTAAATAATGTGACCAATGGCTGTTGAGAGCAAGGACAACAGAGGAATAGACAAAATAGAGGAAGTGGCTGGGAGTGTGCACCCCGGGCTGAGGTCCTGAAGCCTAGCCCTCCCCAGAAACTAGCTGTCGCTGGTAGGCAGGTCTTTTCACCTTAGCATGAGCAGTCTAAAGAAAGGAGGGGAGCTTTGCAAACTGTGGGAGGTTCCACCCTCCTAGTAACAAGAACACCTGCTGCGTGGGATGGAAGGAGCCCCACAAGGCACCCTCCAAATAGCCGAGGACAGGTGGTCCTCCAGGAACGGGACTTAGGAAAATTATTTTCATCATCATTCAGGGGATAAAAACTAAAAGGCAGTCCATCGGAGGGCCAAGCTGGGGGCAAGACAAGCTCAGCTTTCTTTTTAGCAAAAGATTTAAAAACCAGTGCAAGGCCCAGCATGTTCCTTTCCCTCTGCCACCAGACCAGTGATGCCCCAGACAGAGGCTTCTCCACTGGCCTGCATCACAATAAGAACAGCACATGAAACAGAACCACACCCTACCTGTGACCAACACAGAACCCGAGTGGGATATCAGCCTGTGTGTTATGAGCCATGAAGATTCAGGGGATGTTTGTTACTGCAGCATAACCCAGACTCTCCTGACTGTTACTGGGGGGTGGGCACATGAATTGCCTAGTGACCCTGATGAGATATCAACAAAGTTAAAGTAGAAAATGCCCACAGTCTCCTCCAAAAAGTCTTGGGAAGACCCGGCTGCAATCTCTTCCATCACAACAGCAATCATAGCATCAGTCTGTTAGCACACGCCAAGGGGGATAATTTGGGTGGAGTGGGAAGATGCTCTGTACCCAGTATTTTACTGTTAAGGGCAAATTTGCAGAGATTTGGAAAATTGGGTGCTGTGTGGAGTAAACAGACTGAGCAAGTTTTCAGCTACAACACAGCTGAGCTCCAGGGAATGGGGTTTGATAGTTAGTGTCAGCATAATGAATTAAGGGGAAAAAAAACCCACTCCAGAATGTCTGTGAAACACTGTCAAGTTAAAAATTGTGCCTGCAGGGTTTTTTTTTTTCCCTAAAAACAATTTCCCTAACCACTAAGGCTAATAATATCTCATTTTGTTAACTGGGAAAGGTCTTTTTAAAAATACAGTAGAATGCCATTTCCCAGCTTAAACCCTTTCCATGAATTCCTGTTGTCCTGAAGGGCAAGTCGAAACTCTTCAAAGACAAGGTCCTGCTCACCTGTGGGGCTTCATGTCTGGCTATCTTCCTGTCCAACAATCCCACTGCTCAAGGACTGAAAAGTCCGAGGAGAATCCACATCCATCTTGCCTCTGAGCCTTCTCGGTTGCTGATTCCTCCATCTGGAACACTCTTCGGACCACTGCAAATGGAGTCAGTTCTGGCATAGGGCACCAGGAAAGCACAGGACCCAAGTGAACACAGGGAGAATCGCCATGTGTTTTAGAGTCCCCGGGTACTGATTTTGCTGTTGACAGTGTTTCTTTGAAGCCCCATGAAAATCTCCTCTGTGCTTAGGTCTAAGTAAGAGGTCTAGACCTGGCCTGGTTTCTGGCACTGTCCCTGGCCAATTTTCTTTACTCTTGAAGTTTTAGCAAAAATGCAACTTCCCCCAGGAACCCTCCTGCACCCCAGGTCAAGGTTAATGGCCTTCCTCCAGGTTACCAGAGGACCCCCCCACACACACACTTCCTCCAGGGATCACAGTTGGTTTTCCCTCCTTTAAATGATCTGGATCTCCAAGTGCAATACAAACTCCAGCGAGAACTGCAGGGTGAACCTCGTTCCTTGCTGCATTTCCAACAGCTATCTCAGCAACTGGCACATAAGCACTTCACCAAACGATGGAACTGCCGGCTGCATTTCTACAGCATGGTGGGGGTCCCGGCACATGATCCGGAGTCAATGTGGTGATCTCGTTTGGCAGTTAGCATTGGTTTGGTCACCAAGTGGGTTGCTCAATTCAAAGAGAATGTCCGAGTTTTTGAAGCCAGCATTCAGTTCAGAACACGATTGTGAATTTCCCGTAGTTAAATATTTGTAACATAAAGTTAGACATTTCCATCATTGTTGAAGTATATAGTTCAGTGGCATTGAGTACAACCATAATTTTGTGCAACCATTGTTAATTACCCAGGTAGAAACTGTAGTAAGCAACAATTCCTCCCTCTCTTCCCTCCCTCCAGCTCCTAGTAACCTCTAATTTCTACTTTTTTTTTTTTTTTTTTGGCAGAGGACGGGTATTGAAGATTGAACCTAAAGAGGCTTTACCATTGAATCAATTCCCAGCCTTTTTTATTTTTTTATTTTGAGACAGGCTCTCACTAAGTTGCTGAGGCCCTCACTAAGTTGCTGAGGCCGGCCTCGAGCTTGCAATCCTCCTGCCTCAGCCTCCTGAGTCACTGGGATTATAGGCGTGAGCTTCATTACCTTTCTGTCTCTAGGGATTTCTGCCTTCTTACATTTCATCTAAATGGCTTTACACACTAAGTGACTTTTGTGCCTGGCTTCTTTCACTCAGCATCGTGTTCTCAAGGCCCACTCATGCTGTAGTATGTGTCAGTGCTTCCTTCCTTTTTGATGTTCAGGTAATATTCCACTGTCTGGATAGACACATTTTGCTTTTCCTTCATCTGTTGATAGACACTTGGGTGAACCACGTTTTGGATATGGTGAAGCTGCAGTGGAACTTGGTGTCCCTATACCTGCTAGTCCCTGAGTCCCTGTTGGTGCATGCCAGGAGTGCAGTTGCTAGATGGAGTGGGAATTCTTCTCACAACCCTCTACGTTCTCCCTCTTAGTATCAATAATGTTGTGGAGGGAGCCCTGGCTCTGTGCCAGGCCCTGTGCTGGTCCCTTTGTCTGGATCAGCTCCTTGGAGCCTCTGGCAACTCACTATGGAATGTGCATTCATTACCCTCGTTTTCCAGATGGAGGAACTGGGGCCTAATGAGGTGTTGCAACCTACCCCAGACGACACACCCGGGAAGTGGGGGAGCAGGAATGTGGACTCTGGGGTCTTTACTCCTAAAAGCAGCGTGAGGGAGGCCTGATGCCTTTTCCTGAGTGTGCTGCTCACACCACGATTGTCAAAATGAAGTGAAGATTCTTGCTTGGTAATCCCAGATCACTGGAAGGTTTAATGCTGTTTTGACTTAAACAACACCATTTGACTATTTTAGATGAGGCAGGATGAAGCTGGCATTTTCTGATAAGATGAACACTGTTCTTACCAAAAATCAAAACGAAAACTAAGCAAAGAGAAGAAAATGTTAACAAACAAAACAAAACCAGAAAACCCCACGAAACCCTATTCTTGCAAACCTTCTTTGATGCATATGCAAATATATGGTGATTCTCTGATTAAATTTTGGGATCATACAGAATATATCATTTTCTTTGAACATTTTTCTCATTTAATATTTCATGACTCTATTCCATGTTAATAAATATATTACTCCAATTTAATGGCATGGCAATTTCTTATTCATTCATTTACTTAGCAAATACTGAGTGCATAAAATTGTGCCTGAAAATGTGTTGAACTGACCCTCTGTAATCATATCTAGGGTCCTCCCAATTTCTTACTAACATGCAGAAGAGTATTTTTAAATGTCCACATAGCTAAATCCTGTACACACAACTCAATTCTTTTCTGGAAATAAAGCCCTAGAAATAGAATTAGCTGGTCCAAATAAAAAAAAAAAATTTTTTTTCAGACCTTTGAAAGTCTCTTAGCCAGGCATACCTGGTTGCAGGGACAGACACCTACTTAAGCCAGCTCAAAGTCACAGTTGTATTTGTTTCAAAAGGATCTGGGTCTTAGGCAGAGTTGAGAGCAGAGTGTTTTCAGCAGGGCTGTCCAGTGCTCCATCTGTCCCTGCTTCAGCTGTATCCAAGTTCTTAGCAAAGAGAACCCGGCCTGAGAACCTGGTCCTGGGGGCCAGGGGGTCCTCAGTCTGATCAGGTCACCCTGGTAGGAGCCAGAGAACCATCTGGAACCTATACTGCCTATGTCTAACATGGCTCTTCATAGCCGTTTGAGAATAAAAATTCATCTGAAGAGAAAAACAGCTTCCTTCCCTTTTGCAAAAGGGTCACCATTCTCAGAGGACAGATGATCAGACATCTTTTGGTCATAAGTGACAGAAAGCCAATTCCAACTGGCCTCAGCACAAGGATATTTGGGGGCTCACGGAGCTGGGAAGTTCAAGAGTGGATCTGTCATTTAATGTGGCTACATCCCCAAGGTCTACCATGTCACCAGCACCCTTTCCTCCCTCTCCCCTCTCTCAGCTCTGCTTTCTTCTGCAGTGGGGTTGTTTATAAGCCACCCTCTCTGGGTAAGTTATGACAACTGCCAGTACCTCCTGGCAATTGCCCTTCCTAGCTGATATCCCAGGGGTCACTCCTATTGGGCCAACATTATTGTCACCATGGCCATGGAGAAGTGTAGTGTGATTGATGGGGCTTCAGTCCTGGACCTGCCCAGGGCTGGGCTAGAAGATCAACCCCAGCTGAGCCACAGAGTCAGAGAGTTGGAGAGGGTGACTCCAAGAAGGAAAATCAGCGAGCTTTTGCCAAAAGAAGGGGAATGAATGCGGGGCAGAGACGGCCAACAAGGGTCCCTGCAGAGATATGCAGGTTGCGAACTTCTTATCCAGAATGATTGGGACTGGGAGAGTTTCAGATCCTGGAATATTTTCATATACATAAAGAGATATCTTGGGGATGAAACCCAGGTCACGATGTAAAATTCACTTATGTTTCACATAGCTGACACCATACCATATTTTTGGTAATTTTGTGCATGAGACAAAGTTTATGTCCATTGAACCATCGTGACATCATGTCAGCACTCAAAAGTTTTGGATTTTGAAGCATTTCAGATTTGGGATTAGAGATGTTCATTGTGTAGCAGGTATTTTGTTGCTGTTGTTGTTTTCCAGTAAAGGGGATGGATCAGAGGACGTCTTTCTAATTTTTCTCCCCCAAAGTGACAAATAGATTTTGCAGGTTTGTTGAAAGAAGTACCATTGTCCTGAAGAATTTTCTGGAATGATGGAAGGGCTCCACATTGGTGCTCTCTAGTATACAAATCTGCTATTGAGTATTGGAAATGTGGCTTGTGAGACCAAGAAACTGAATTTTTCTTTTAATTAACTGAAAGAGCCACAGGCTGGTGGCTACCATGTGGGACAACTCAGGACCCAAGCCTACATGTTTCTGTTAATGCTGTCTACACATCTGGGATCCCCAACGCATCCACACTCTGGTAAAATAAAGTCTCTTGCTGGTAGGAAAACTCTCCGAATCGCAGGCACTTTTGCCACGAGAACAAGGGGAGGTGTGTGCTGTGTCCGCAGGGCCAGCAATGAATGTGGCGTCTTGTAATGAAATAACTGAAACATCATTGTGCGGGCGGAATCAAGGGTCTTCCCTCCTTATCTCCAAAGCGCCCGTGTTTTACATGAAAAAGCGTTTCTAATTAATAGGCCAGCCCCTCTTGAGTTTGATAAAAACAGAGGAGAAAAGGATTTGATTAACCTGCGATCTTTTCAATTTGGCGTGTTCTGCATGAGTGAAGTGTGTTTTCTGCAACCGAGCCAAGCCGGGCTCGTCCTGGCTCCCCGCGATAACATTCTTCCCTTTGTGCAGCCCTGATTCACCCCGCGCCTTCCAGGAGAGGTTGGGAGGACGAGATGCTCAGAGGTAATCGCCAGCGCGGCCCACAAGGGTAATCTGGATTCTCGTACAGACAGTGTGGCCCATCCCGGGAAGGAGAAATGACAAAAGCTTCCATTGTCCCTAAATAAGATAGTTTGTTCAGCCGGAGACCCAGGGCGGGAGGTCTGGCCAGAGCAGAGATGGGAGGAACCATCTGGAAGGGTGAATGGCAACATTCAAAGTCAAAAGGTCGGGGACTGAGATGGGACAGAAGGGGGACAGTCAGCCGTAGCAATGTCCAGTGGGAAGACTTGGTGTCTGCTGGCTCTCTCAGCTGTCTGTGGCCCAAGCAGCCCTTGTTGCCTGAGGTCAAGGTGTTCAATGTGTTTGTTGATTGCATTTTTTCTCTTGGTTGATGCAGAAATTGGAAATTTCTTTCCTCTTCTCCCTGCTTATAGAGGAACAAGCCAGGTTGCAGATGATCCTCTCTGGATGCATGTGGCGGTTTTAAAATATGACTGCAAATTCTTTGGCACTTGTCCATCAGGAAGTGTGGGGGGTCTCTGTGCTGTCCTCTTGAACCAGTGTGGCCTTATGATAATCACCATGATGGAGAGGCCAGGTGGCGGAGCTTCAGCCAGGGACCCCCTGCACAGCCCAGCCTTCCAGGCAGCTGCAGGAAGGCACCAGACATGGGAGTGGACCCTCCAGACAGACCCGCCCTGAGAAATCTCCGCACCACATGGAACAGAAGACTCACCCGGCTAAGCCCTGCCTATGCGACCCAGGCAGAAAGCCACACCATACAA
The DNA here is from genome assembly GCF_001458135.2 of Marmota marmota marmota. Taxonomy (NCBI): domain Eukaryota; kingdom Metazoa; phylum Chordata; class Mammalia; order Rodentia; family Sciuridae; genus Marmota; species Marmota marmota. The sequence goes on along the minus strand of NW_026000138.1, from coordinate 3,651,025 downwards.
CCCAGGGGTCCCTGTACTCGGCCACTAAGGTCTGCAGTTGTTTCTCACACAAGAAGATTCCTGGGACAACGGGAGGACAATGTAGATGGGGTCTTGCTTATCAGTAAACTCCTGACCGTGTCCACAAAACCTGGGCCAGGGAAGACATTGACTAAAGTGACTTCATGGGAATGAGACCCAAGTCCTCCTGCTCGGAGTTCAAGAAGTTTTGACCTTCTCATGTCAGATCAGTGAACAAAATCTTCCAGGTTCCTTGGCTGGGAGATAGATTGGGGCTGCCAATGGCACAACTCCAGAGCTCAGTGTGAATGTCCCCACCAACCCCACCTGGAATTGTGCATCTGGTGTCTCTGGACAATGTCACCGATTGCCTGGACTGGAATCTTGTGAAAACTATTGATCTGTGTGACCCAGAGAGAGTCACCTAACTACAAAGAGCCTCTGTTTTCTTGGCCAATGAAAATCACCATATTGATGCTGCACAGAGTTACTCTGAGGGCTGAACAAGAGAAATGACACGAGGGTCATCTGCTGCTTCTTTTTTTACCTGGCGTTTGAAGTCCCTTTCTGCATTCTGGCAATTCCTGGTGTTATCAGTCATGCAAGATGGGCAGGCAGAGCCCTCGACCCTCTTTTGGAGTTGGAAACCGGCATTTGCTCTCCCAGGAGGAGTTATGTCATAGGTCATATGATCTGGGCTGTCCTGATCAGGTCCTCAGGCCCTGGGCTAAGAACTGGGAGCTGAGAGACAAACCAACCCAAGGAAGAATCCCATTGGGTCCTCAGCAAGGGAAGCCATGTCCAGCTGCCAAGGGCAGACACGGGGGCAGCCAACAATGTAGGGTCAGTGGTACTGGCTGCCTGTGGTCAGTGTCATAATGAAACCCTCCCTGGCCTGGTTCTGGGGTGACTTTGGCTGTTTGCTTCCTTCATCTGCCCCCTCCCTGATGCTCAGACCCTCCTCCCTGATGGTGGCTTCTGTTTGCCACTGAGATCCTGACTCAGCATCCACACTGCAGCGTCCACACTGCACCAGGATAGGGAAAGGCCTCAGGAAAGGTCCAGGGACAGTTGTCCCCTTTCCTGATATAAAACCACCCTCACAACCTGCTAAGACATGGCCAATGGAGAGGGTTCAGGTGGAGACACTGGACAGCAAGTTTTAGCCAATATAATGTTAATCATCGAGTGGATCCTTGTGCTGCTCGGCTTTCCAACGCTGTGACCAAAATACCTGACCGAACCACTTAGAGGAGGACAAGTTTATCTAGAGCTCAAGGTTGTGAGAGTTTCAGTCCACAGTGAGCCGACTCCATCGCTCTGGGCTTGGGGTGAAGCGGAGCATCAGGGCAGAAGGTGTGTGTGTGGGGGGACTGCTCCACCATGGAGGTGGGGAGGCCAGGAGAGGGGAGGAGCCACGGGAAGGTGCACCCTTCCAGGGCACAGCCCAGAGACCCTCCTCCAGCCTTGCCACGCCTGCCCACAGCCACCACCCTGTTGGCCCATTCAGACTGGGATGCACTGAGTGGGTCAGAGCTCTCACTATCCAATCGCCCTGCCTCTGATCATTCCTGCGTAACACAGGAGCTTAGGGGGACTCCTCATAGCCAAACCATAAATGTCCCCATAGTTACTTTTTACCTAAACTGAGTTTAGGCTGCAAATGGACCTGTTATGGTTTGAACTGTGTCCCCTCCAATTACGTGGGAATCCTAAACCTTGGTACTTCTAAATGTGGCCTTCTCCAGAAATAGGGTCTTTATAGATGGGATCAAATTAAAATGAGGTCATTTCACCCAATATGGGCATTTTACCCAAGAGGCTTTTAGCCAATGTGACTGGTGTCCTCATCAAAAGGTACCTCATGGACAGAGACAGATGCGCAGAGAAAATGCCATGTAAAAGCAGAAGCAGGGACAAGGGTGACACCTCTACACACCCAGAAATGTTGAGGAGGGCTGGCAACACCAGCAGCCAGGAAAGAGGGAGGAACCGTTCTTGAGCCTCAGAAGGAACAGCACCGCAGAGACCTCTGCCCCCGATTCCCAGCCTTCCAGACCCTGAGACAATACACTGCTGACCACGAAGCCCCTAGGTTTGTGGCACCGTGTTACAACAGCCCTAGCAAACTGACACGGCACCCTTCAGCGTTGTTGAGGGCTTGGGGGGTCTTTTAATCAGAATGTTATTACGAGAATAATTCCAAAATGTAGAAAGAGTTGTGAAGATTCCCGAGCCCACCTTCTACATTCTATAATTAACATTGGTGCTAAGTGTTTTTATGATAATCAATCTCTTCATCCTTCAATGCATATCTATCTATCTCTCTCTTCCTCCCTCTCTCTTTCTCTCTTTCTCTCCCCCCCCCTCCAGTTCAAAATGAGTTGTAGAGCCAGGCATGGTGGCACACATCTGTAACCCCAGTGATTCAGGAGGCTGAGGCAGAAGAATTGCAAGTTCAAGGTCATCCTGGGCAATTTAGCAAATCCTCATCTCAAAACAAAAATTAAAAAGAGGCTCAGTGGTAGAGCACCTCTGGGTTCAATCCCGAGTACTGGAAAAAAGAAAAGTTGCAAGCATAATACTTTTTATTCTTAAACACTTCCAACTTGTGTATCATTAACTAGAATTTTTTTTTCTCTCTCTCAAGTGAAACTGAAATACAGTAAAATGCTCAAATCTTTCACATGTTATTCCATGTGCTTGGGCAAATGTCTTGGCCATGTGACTCAAACCTGTCCTCAGGTACAGGTCATCACCAAACCCAGGAAGTTCCCTGGGGCCCTTCCCTGTGAACACCCACCCTACTCTCCTGGGCCAGCACCCACTACTATCCTGATTTTTCTCACCATAGGTTGGTTTAGCTTATTCCAGAGGTCCGTAGAAAGGAGATGAGGCAGAATCTACTCTTTTGTGTCTGTTAGTCCATATCTCATCACCAAAATACTGGTAAGAACAACTTAGAGAGGGAAAAGCGTATTTGGGACCCATGGTTTCAGAGGTCTCAGTCCACAGATGGCCGACCACGTTGTCCTGGGCCTGAGATGAGGCTCACATTATAGGGAAGGGCCCAGCCAGGAAAGCTGCTCCCCTCCTGGCAGCCAGGAAGCAGACAGGGCAAGGGAAGAGGGGCCGCAGGGGAGATGTGCCCTTCCAGGGCGTGACCCAGTGACCCGCCTCCTCCAGCCACAGCCCATGGCCTACAGTTCCCACCCCATGGGTCCATTCAAACGAGGGTGCGCTGACTGGGTTGCAGCTCTCACAGTCCAGTCACTTCACCTCTGAACATTCCTGCCCCAACACGGGAGCTCTTGGGGGACGCCTCATATCTAAACCGTAACAGTGTCCTTCGCCTAGTATAATGTATTTTATTCATTTTTTCTTTGGAGAAAATCATAACACTTGATCCAAAGTGCCAGTTCACCACGGGTGGCTAATAACCACAGCCATAAATAGCCATGTGGGTTCCACTTGCCTGGTGCCAGGCTCCGTGTCAGGGAAATGGCGTTGGCTGAAGCTCACCCCTGTCCTCAAGAAGGTCACAGTCATGATGACCAGAGGGAAAGGAAAGAGTCAAAACCAAAAGTACAATTCAGAGTAACAAAGATAAGAACAGGAGCATGAAGCAAAGAGGTGGAGTTTCTCAAACACGATGTCAGTAGGATCACTGCTTGATATTGTCCTTTAAACTGATTCGTTTTAGTTTACTGAGCTCCTACTGGACAGGGAAGTAAAGTTCCTAACTAAAAATGCCTTCTCAGACTCCCAAGTGGTGAGGAGGGGCCTGAGAACATACTTTTCTCCATAAATTGTAGGCAGAAGTCTAATAATGGAGAAGATCCTGAGAGTGTTTGTTTTTCTGATTTAAAAATTGATGATGTTGATGATTCTAGTGGTTGTCCGTGGGCATCCTTATCTGATGCAGCCTTTTCCCTTCTTCCTTTCCTTTCCCCCTGCCTGAAATGATGACGCAATGCCTGGAGGTAGAGCAACCTAGTGGAGGGCATGAGGATAAAAGCCTCCTGTTAAGGATGAAAGCAGGAAGCTACAAAGAGCCTTGGTATTTGACAGCATCCTTGGAGATCTGCATTAACCTCAGACTGCTGATGTCTGAAAGTTTTGTTACCTGAGAAAATTAAACTTGTCAAATTTAACAACTTAACTTGCTTATCCTACAATTGTTTGAGTTTTTCAATTGATTGGGGCCAAATACATCCCTCTCAATTATATTTTTTTGATGGGTTGCCTTTTTTTTCAAGTTTTATTCAAATACATATATAATTGTTCAAATAAAATTGCTTGTGGGTACTATCCAAAATTAACTCATGATAACCCAGCAGAGTGGGACACTTTTGGAAATTCTGTCCTGGAAGAGTTCTTTCTTTGGCTGAGCCTATGAGCAGTCACTGTGATTTCTCTCTATCTTCCTTTTATTGGATCTTCAGGACAGTCCCATGAAGCCGCCGAGGCACAGATCACTGTCCACTTGCTAGAAATGAGGGAGTAGTCGGGCTGAGAGGTGTTAAGTGACTTACCAAAGATTTTACAGCTGGTAAGTTTATAAGCACCTACTATGTGTCAGGCAGTGGGTTCACCATGAGGAACACAGTTCCTGTCCCCATAGAGTTACAGAGAGACAGAAAACTAAACATGTGATGGCCACAGAGTAGCTTCCAAGCCAGCACAGAGAGAAACTGAGATTCTAAGGATGCACAGAAGAGGGTCTCTGTCTTACTGTTGGTTCCTAATACAGACCTGGAGGCAAGAACCTGAGAGCACATGGATGTGGGGAGGTGTCCTCAGGTGAGTGAGGAAGTTAGGCAGGTTTTATGCTGGGGGGGGCGGGGGCTGGGGCTGGACGCTCCCGGGGAACTTCTGGGGAATGTGCTGGACACACACAGTGGCCTCAGGAGGGTGAGCAGCTGGGAGTTTACCCACCACCTCTCTATCCTGCTTGCTCCTAGGGACCTCAACGGATTGGGACTCGAGCCTGTCCCACACCAGGTCGCAGCAAGCTCTGGCATCTTAAAAAATAAATAAAATAAAAAAGCTTTCAGCCATGGTTGGTACCAAAACTGTGCAGGTGGCCCCAACCTGGGGAGCAGGCCCCTGATCTAGCTCAGAAGGGTCAGGAAAAGTTCCAGAAGGAAGCGCTGCTAGATCTTGTCGCCACCCTGCTCCAATCCGACAAGGGACAACAGGACCAACTGTAGGAAAGCCTGAGCCCCATACAGCAAGCCTCGCTGTGCTGACACCTGACCCTGGCTCATCCGCAGGGCTGCTCCCGGTCGGTCGCCCCAGACTGCGGGGGTGAGGCCCAGGGCCGAGGCCGGGGAGCACCCCTCCCTTCCAGGAGCCTCCTCGGGCCGGGCCTCCTGGGAGCGCTCAGGGAACCGCCTGGGCCGGGCTTCTGTCCTCGCTGACATGCCGAATGTTCTCCCCCAAATTATTTCTGAGTTCTCCTGGCAGCGGCCCTGCCTCCCCCGGCCCCCTCCCCGCTCCCGTTGGCAGATCTGTGTTATAAAATAAGAGGCTCGGGCTCGCGTCTGTCTGACAACTGAAGAATGAGCAGCGGCGCAGATGCAGCGCCTCGCGAGCGGTGAATTATACATGGCCATCTGCAGCCGGAGCCGGCCAGGAGTCCCACCCCCGCCCCGCGCTCCATATGGACTCATATGGTTTCAGTGTCGGAGCCATGCTGTCGCCGTCCAGCGATCCGTCATGTGGCACACGTGGGGTGCGGGCGCCCAGATCAACGCTGCTCAGGTCCAGGAGTTCTGAGCCCGGCAGGCTGGGCTTCTCAGAGGGACACGGGCTGTGTCACTTGCAGAAATCTTTACAGAGTTCCGAAATCTCTCTTCTGTGGCTGGGAAGGCAGACCTCACACCCTATAAAAGCCTGATTTACATATAAAATGTTAAAAGTCATGAGGTTTCAGTGTGAGGCAGAGGGATTTTAATGATTCTTCTGGGGTAGGGGCTTGGTCCCCAACACTTTCTCCTTGAGATTTTCCTCATTCCCTTCACCTCTGGGAGCCCCGGATTCCACATCTGCAGAGCAGGGACAGCAATGACCCCTGTGAAGGAGGGAAGGCTGCATGGCCCCAGGTGTATGCCTCACTGGGGTGCCAGAGGCTGATACAGGGGAGCAGAGAACCACAGTTTTTATCTAATATGCCTCGTGTACCCACTGCCTGACACATAGTAGGTGCTTATAAACATACCAGCTCTAAGTTTCTTCCACCATCTGCTTTTGGCTGATTTTCCATGGATGGCAGTGCTCTGAAGTTCCTTCTCAAAGCAAATGTATTGAACGGAACAGGAAGTCAAGTCAAAGACAAATAAAAAGCCCCAAGTAGCACGGATGGAAGTTTCAAAGAACTGTGAAGAGGAGCTCAAAGACTGAGGCTTGAGAAGCACCAAGATGATACCGGAGGCCTGGCACAGAGTAGGTGCTAAGTGTCTAGACTGAGCGGACTCCAGGACCACATGGAAACGCACGACAGGGAAGACACCAGAGGCATGTGAGCTCGTAGGGCGGACACTCCGGCACCTGACAACAAGTGAGACACACAGTAGGTGCTGCCCGTGGCTCTCTAGGGAAGCCTGAGGCTCAGAGGAGACGGCCTGAGAGGAGCAAGGTCCCTGCAAGCCCCAGCCCTGGAGCCATTACTTCTTCTTCTTCTTTTTAGTTGTCGATGGGCACGATACCTTTATTTTATTTATTTGTGGGGTGCTGAAGATCGAACCCAGTGCCCCACGCATGTGAGATAGGCCTTCTACCACTGAGCCCCAGCCCCAGCCACAGCCCTGGAGCCATTGCTTCTAATCCCCTCTCTGCGTCTGGAGAGCTTCCCACCTCCATGTCTGACCCCTCTTGACAGCTGTCATCACACCCAGCCCTCAGGAGGAAGAGGGAGCCCCGGGCAGAGTCCTGCAGGATGAGTGCTTTCAGCTACTTGGGAGGCCACCATCCAGGACAGGTCATCTTCCCTCTGGGACTTGGGGACATAGTCTTTCCCATAGTGGAGAGCCCAAGGGGGTACCAAACCTAGGTGGCTTCTAGAGGGCTAGATAGGGAAGTAAATGAATAAAATTGGCAGCTGTGAAACAAGGACCCTGGGGATGGCTCCTCCCTGGAAGGGACTCGGGCCCCACCCAAGATGACAGATTCACTGAGTGCCTTCACAGGTCATATGAGATCCCATGTGTGAGAGTGTGGCACTGTGCTGGCATCCAGATGGGGCTCCAGAAATTGTAGCCATGATTATTATTGTCAGTCTCAAAGGAAGCCCTAAAACTGCAGATGGCCAAATGCAGAAAAGTCCAATGTCCTGTTGATTTCCACACTGCAGCCCACAAAGGCATGTGGTGAGAAGAGCTAGTGCCAGAAAGAAGGGACACCTCAGTGTGTAGAGGTGAGTTCAGTTTCTATTCCTTCTCTTAGGAATTCCATAGTCTTCTCCAGCTTAAAATAGAGATATTTTTTTAAGATTTAAAAAAAAAATTTTTTTTTGAATTTTAAAAACTCCTCTGTTGGGCTGGGGTTGTGGCTCAGCGGTAGAGCACTCGCCTAGCACATGTGAGGCTCTGGGTTCAATCCTCAGTACCACATAAAAATAAATAAATAAAATAAATGTGTGTGTCCAACTACAACTAAAATTATATATATGTATAAGGAAGACAATGGAGTAGTGTTATGAGCTGAAAAATTAAATTGATGAATTACTCAATGTACTTAAGTATATTATGAGATTTACAGTAATAAAAAAACAGGCTGGGATGAGTTATTAACAAGAACACAAAAAGATTTTTTTAAAAAAGAGGCAACTGCTAACTCTAAGAAAAACAAAATATTGTAGTCAGGGTACAAAAAATAGCCCAGTTGTAAATAATATAAAGAGTAATAATATAAATATTGAATATTAATTAAATATTTAATGGACTTTTTCAGAACGATTTTAGAATTACAGAAAAATAGATAGTACAAACAGTTCAGAAAGCCCCCGTGTGCTCCATACCATCCCCCATCATTGGTGTCTCACATTGATATGGTCACTGTGTTGCCGTCCATGGATCAACACTGATACATTATCATCAATTGCAGCCCATGGTGAATTCAGATCTCCTCAGTTTTCCCCACCATCTTTTCCTGTTCTAGGATCCAATTCAGGAAATCTACACTGAACTTCATTATCATGTCTCCTTAGGTTGCTGGTGGCTATCACACTTTCTCAAGCTTTTCTTGTTTCTGACGACCTTGATGGTCTTGAGCTGCCTGGCTGAATGTTTTGTAGACTGTCCTCAAGTGAGGTCTGTCTGAGGCTCTGCTCACAGGTAGCCCGGGCTGTGGGCACTGTAAGGAAGCCCCAGAGGTGAAGTGCTATTTGTGTCCATCCTGTCAGGGCACGTGTTGTCAATGTGTTTTGTCACTGTTGATTTTGACCTTGAATACCTAAGGTAGCGTTTGTTGATTGAACATTTTTTAAGTATAAAATACAAATGAAATATTTAAACAGCATTAAGCTATACCTGGAATATGGTGGGGAAGTTAGTAGCTGTGGGTGGCATGTGTAAGAGGTAGGAGCAGTGATGAGGGAAGGTGGCCCTTACCTTCTAGAATTAAGACAGTAGTTACCTGAATGGAATCCCCCCCAACACACACACAATAAGTAACACCATACACATATTGGTTAGGGAGGAAAAAAAACAGAGGAAAGGGAACACTTAAGAGTGGAAAGTGACTGCATCAGGAAAGCATGAATTCAGGGTAAGGAGAGGTGGGATAGGGACACGCATCCCAACTTCCTTTTCCTTGACTTGCTACTATGGAGGTTAAAAAGGAAAAACTCTCACCTTTCCAGACTTCCTATCACTTTGCAGTCGATGATAGTCACAGGACACCATCGGGCCAATAACATAATGGGAAACCTGCTGGGGATTTCTGGGAAAGTCATTACTAACTTCTCCTGATAGGAACCCAAAGGGAGAGTCACAGCAGCCATCTTGTTGCCATGAGGGAAAGATCAAGAAAATTAAAGAAAATTCTCACCTGCTGCTGCTGAGCCACTTAACCAACAGCTCACCTCTGGACCTCCAGTTGAGAAACAGAACAGATACATTCCAATCAACTCTGACAGTTTATGTATCAGCGATTGGATTTTCTGTTACTTGTAGCCATGTGTAATCATAGCTGATCTAAGGACTGATTTTTAAAGTCAGTGTATCTACAATGTTGATAAATATTAACATAGGTGCGTCCTCGAGTGTATGGACCAGGCCTCAGGGGGCCCCTGGGCACCCAGGGATCTCCTGGTGCCTGGTGGAGGCTCAGCTTCCTTGGCAGTTCTGGCGCAGCTCCTGGGCCATGTTCCCCTCCACAGTCTGCAATTAGGGGAGGCTGGGTGGTCTTCCTGGCCTCTATGACGATCCCCGTTACCTTCCTGCACTTTGTGTCTTGACATTTATAGATTTTACCTAATGCTTTAAATGAAGATAATCATGAAGTCCAATTAATGCAGTGAATTTTTCAGGACAAACACAAGGCAAAGCTGGAGGATGGACCAAGCCTGAACGTCTCTCCACTGCTTGCTCTCCTCCCTGGGTCAAAGGCACTGCACAAAGGCCTCAAAAACCCTCCCTGATTCCCCCTCTGCCCTAACTCTATTTCTTTAAATAATAATGCAACAAAACATCAAGAACCAGAACTCGGCACAGCACCTTGACACCTCCCTCCTCTGCTCTGTCCTCCAGTCCTGTCTTTGACCTCCTCAGGGTCTCTCAAGGCCCTCTTCTCTTTCTCTCCCCTCCTGCCCCCAAGCCCAGGCAGCTGTCAGTAAGCTGATGTCCTCCTCTGCTCTAAGCCCTCCATCGCTCCAGCTCAATCAGCGTGAAAGATAATGGCCCACAAGGCCATCCCCTCACTCCTTCCCTCACCTTCTCTATTCCAGCCACAGATGTGCTGAATCTACTCCTACCTCAGGATCTTTCCAGGGAGTGACCTCCTAATTGCCCAGGTCCACATACTTTGCTACCATCGCCTATTCATCCCTTGGGGCTAACTCAGTCGTCACCTCCTCCTGGAAGTCTTCCGTGATTCCTGCTGTTACATGATAAAACTCCCTAAGGTCAGTGTCCAACATTCCCCATCATAGCCCCAACATCGAACAGTTCCTAACACACAGTAGGTGCTTAATAGATGCTTGTTGAATAAATGAATGCTGGTGGAAGAAAATAAGTGAATGCTGCCAACAACTGTGCTGGGGTGAGAGGCCTCCAGCCAGGATAGCCGATTCGTGCTTTGTTAGACCTGTGTTGGGCCAGCAACAGTAAATCCAGCCATCACAGAGGTTAGCAAACTATGGCCCACTGGGAATTTGACATGTTGCCCATTTTTTTTAAATAAAGTTTTGTTGGAACACAGTCACACCCATTTGTTAGCATATTGTCTATGGATGCTTTCATAATACAAATGCAGAGTGAGTAGTCTCACTGAGACCATCTGGCTTGCAAAACTTAAAATATCTACTATGTGGCCCTTTTTAGAAAACACTTGCTAAACCCTGTCCTAAATGAGTAGGGGGTTGATAGTTCTCATATAACAAGAAGTCTGGAGGAGATGGCTCCCAGGCTTAGTGCTAAGGTTTAACAATACTGAAAGCACTAGTCCAGTGTCTCTATTATTCCCTTTGCCTTCCTGTGTTCGCAAAATAGGTGCCACAGCTCCAGATATCACATCCTCATACAACTGCATTCAGAAGAAGCAACTGGAAGCTTGGAGGAAAGAGAATTTCCTATAATATGCTCTCCCCTTATCAGAGGAGAAAAACTTTCCCATAAGGCCCCAAAATTGCTTCTTGAACCTTGCTGTCCACTATGGGTTGCATGCCCACATTGAAGGCCAGTTGATGAGTTCACCTTCCTTTAAAACCTGAATAACTTTAGGATCTTGCCAGCAAGGAAGGGGAGAGAGGTGTCTTGTTAGTGGGCAACCACGATGGCTGTCCTGACATTGCCTCCTACTACCTTTCCTTATCAGTGGTACCTGACTCTTTCTTAGGAAGGGAATTGCTTTTGGTCTGGAAAAATATATTGCCAAGAACTGAATCAAAGGTGGACTCCTTCCCTGGTAAAGGTACCAAATAGCACCACAGGAAGAATAAATAATGTGTTCTATATAATAGAGGAAAAGGAACTTGAACTTCGAGGACAAATTGGAGATAAAAAAGGGGGTGGGGGAGACTGCACCAGCAAGTAGGATATCACTAGTAGAAAGTCGCTGTCCAAGCCAACTCCTTCCTTTACAAAATACCATATGAAGTCTATTAAATTTACAGTATCTACTAGAAAGTTGTGATTGCAAGCAGCAGAAAATAATAATAAAGTATACTAGCTTATGCATAGATAAAAGCAGAATAAAACTCTAAAGGCAAAACTGAACAGTCTTATGAGGGGACAGGATAGCCAAGAATGAGGAGGCAGGTTTATCCAGGGCTGAATAGATGGGATTTGATTCCAGTTTCCTCCATTTCCTCCTTAGTGGTTCACCTCCAGGGCATTGTCCCTTTGCAGTGGACAGCTGTCCACAGCACCTTCCTTTTAGGAATCCAGCAGGACAAAAGTGTCTTTTCCTGGCATTATGTACAAAACACCAGGCTTTACTCTGATTGGATCCAAGCCTGGGTCACATGCTCCTGTTGGACCAGTCACAGTAGCCAAGGAATGGGGATTCTCCTGATTGGCTTAGGCTTCAGCCACTCTCAGAAGCCCTTGAGCCCTTGGGGAGGGTTGGACCGGGTTACCGGGAGCAGTGCGGTGCAAGCTGGGAATGTGGAAACCTTCTGGGTGTCTCTAGGGGAACTTGGCCCTGAGAGACGGAGGTGGCCTTTTAAGACAGAGCCCAGAGCCAGTGGAGAACTGGGTCCCTGGCATTTGGTGGGCTGTGGAACTGGTGGAGTCAACTCTGCAGTCCAGGCCTTGGGTCAAAGACAAACTCCCTCTCCCCTGTGCTGGCATTTGGGTCATATGTGGGATCCGTGGTAAACTGAGGTGGCCTCCTTCTTCCCAGGTTCAAGAATCCCATCCTTTATTATTCCATAAACCATTTCAAGTATTTATCTTTATTCCAGATTGTCAGGAAGGTATTATTCTTCCCACTTTATAGGAAATGAGCCTGCCTGAGCCACTGGGTTTGATACCTAAATCCCTGGAGGAAGCGTCAGGAAAGATGAAATAGGACACTGGAGGTTTTTGGGTTTGTTTTGTAGTTAGGCATAAGGAAATTTTTTTTTCATAAATGAGGGGTTTCCCTACCATGTTAGACTGTATTTTCCAAAGTGGCCACAAGCCATCTCTCTTATTCTCAAATGCTCTTGTGGAACTCGGCCAATCCCCTGTCGAGAGGTGGAGTCCCTGTCCCCCAACTTGAGTTTGGGGTTGCCTGGGCCCATAGAGCAAAGTGGATGTGGATTCTGACCACACATGACTTCCAAGTCCAGGTCTTCCGTGCTCTTTTCTCCTTGTGAGCGAGAACAATTACACTTAAGGTCTTCTGCCTCCAGGTAAGCAGTCTGAGCACCCAAGACCACCATGCCAGGAGGGAGCCCGAACTATGCAGAGACCCCAAGCCCAGTCCCGAGAGGCTGTGAAAGGGATGCCTGGGCAGCCTCAGCGCCCTCTGCTGGTCGGTCACCTGCTCTACTGAATGCGCATCGGAGATGGCTCAGGGCCTTGGAGATACTCAATCTGTAGAGCTCAGAGGAGGAGGTCAGTGCACACGGGAACTGGAGTAAAAGGGGTCTTTGTTATGTGGTAGAAAATCTGTCATCTGTGGTAACATGGAAAACAGGAACTGTACTCTGGTATAAGAGAAGATCTGAAATATCATCTGGTTCTTTCTTGCCACCTGTGATAAAATGTAAAAGGAGGGAAGTGAACTAAAAACTCTTACATATAAAGGAGCCAGGAACTGCTGGGCTTGGAAATAGAACTGTTTCCCATCCCCAGTCTCTCTAGATACCCATTTTTTTTCTCTCACACTGAGAATAGTCTTCAGGCTTTTATTACCAGATTTCAAGACTTATTCTAAAATGACAGTTATCAAGACTGTGGTATTGGTGAAAGGACAGACACATAGATCAATGGGGTAGAATAGAGAGTTCAGAAATAGACCCACTCATACATGGTCAATTGATTTTCAACCAAAGTGCAAAAGCAATTCAACAGAGAAAGGATATTCTTTTCAATAAGTAGCCCTAGAACAACTGGGCATCCATATGCAAAAAGAACAAAAACAAAACAAAACAAAAGGTCATCCCTGGCTCTCCATAGGAAATTGACTTGAACTGGATCATTGACCTAGTGTAAACTCTGAAACTCCAGGTGACATAGAAGAAAGTCTTTGTGACTTGGCTTTGGCAAGGATTTCTTATACAAACACAAGAACACATGGTACAAAAGGAAAAAGGCAGATAAATGGGACTTCATAAAAATTTAGAACTTCTACTCTTTCAAATACATGGTTAAGAAAATGAAATAAGAGGGGCTGGGGATATGGCTCAGTGGTGGAGCACTTGCCTGGCATGTTTGAGGCCCTGGGTTCAAGCCTCAGCACCACATAAAAATAAAGAAATAAAATAAAGATATTTTTAAAAGAAAATGAAATAAGAAACTACATGGCAGGAGAAAATATTTGCAAAACACATGGTTTATGAAAGACCATTTCCAGAATAAACAGATTAAAAAAAACTCTCAAAAAAATTACCTCTCAAAATTCAATTTTAAAAAGAAACTCTATTTTATCATAAAACAAGCAATCCAATTCAAAATTGGCAAGAGACTATCTGTTCTCCACTGAATTGACTTTGCGCCTTTGACTAAAATCGGTTATTCATGTATGCATGCATCCGTTTACGGACTCTCTATTCTGCTCTGTTGATCTATTTGCCTATCTTTACACCAACACCACACTCTCTTGAAGAGAGTTGTTTTATAATAAGTCTTGAAATCAGGTGGTGTCAGGTCTCTGGGGCTTGCCATCATCCTAAACACTTCCCCATCACCTTCGTTTCCATATAAATTTTAGAATCAGCTCACCAAAAAAAAAAAAGAAAGAAAGAAAAAGAAAAGAAAAGAAAAAAGAAAGAAAGAAAAGAAAGCCTCCTGGGACTTCTATCAGGATGGCAGTCGACCCCTTGTTCCTTATGGAGGCACTTGACACCTGACAGTGTTGTGTCTTCCACCCCATGGACAGGACATGCCTTTCTGTTCATTTAGAGCCTCTTTAACTTGCCTCAGCTGAGTTTTGTAGTTTTGATCCTGTAAGTCTTTCATCACATCTTTTGACAGATGCATCCCTAAACATTTCTTATGTTTGATGATCTTGTAAATGGAATTGTGTTTAAAATTCTGATTTCCAGTTGTTCACCACCTGAATGATGAGCTTGCAGCCTGTAGTGTTGCTAACTTCACTTCCTGGTTCTAAGAGCATTTTTTTTTTTGTTTTTTTGTCCATTAGGTTTACTAATAGGTGATCATGTCACTTGCTCATTTCATTTCTTTTTTTTTTTAATTTTTTTTCGTAGTTTTATATGGACAGCATGCCTTTATTTTATTTATTTTTATGTGGTGCTAAGGATGGAACCTAGTGCCTCACACATGCTAGGCAGGCACTCTGCCACTGAGCCCCAGCCCCAGCCCGTCACTTCTTCTTTTCCAATCCCTTTTCTTTTCATGCAATACACACTGACTTGAAATGGTAAAAGCAGACATGCCATACCTCAATCCATATACAAAGTTAGGTTAAAATGCGCCCTTTGACTAAATGTAAAAAAAAAATTAAAAATATGTAAAGATTCCTGGAGAAAGAAAAAATTTTGTGACCTTGGGTGAGGCAAAGACTTCTTACAGAAGCAAAAGATGAGTTATTAGAAAAATTGAAAAACTACCTTACATCAAAATTAACACCTTCTGCTCTTTGAACACTGCTGTTCAGCTCAGAATCATATCCAGGAAACAACAGGGCTCTAATCAAGGAACTGGCAACACCTGCCAATGCCTGCCCAGCTAGATTTCAAATTGCTATGGAGCAGTGGTTGGAGAAAGCCTCCCCTTTCCTTCCTCTTTGGATGGAGGTGGCTGGAGCAACCACCATCTGCTTGTCTCACCACTGTGTGTCCAGCACATGGGAGCCAGATGCCCTGGCTCTTCACAGATCTTCAGGAAGAAAATCACTCAAGGAGCTGTCCCCAAGGAATAGTCCCTGAGGGTCTTTGGGTGCATCTGGTCCTTGATTCTGAGCCCAATCCTGTAATGGGATGGCTTTTCGGGGGGCTATGGGTGTATTTTACCTATGAGATGAATGCAAACTGTTGCGGCCAAACAGCAGACTCAGTATATTACATTTTCTGGAAATGTCTGCAACAGTATTTCCCATCAAATATGCTCTTCTGGAATTCTGCAACTCCTCCAGAAGCTCTGCCCCATTCCATTCCTTTGAACTTGGGTTGGGCTTTATGACTTCTTTGACCAATGGAGTACAGAAAAGTGACACTATGCGATTTCTGGGGCCAGGTCACAAAAATATCATATACTTTTCCCTTAATCTCTGGAGATACTCACTCTTGAAACCCAGCCACTATGCTGTGAGGGAGCCAAACAACCTTTGCAGAGAGGATCATAAGAAAAGTCCTCAGTGCAGATCCTCAGCTAAGCTTCCAGCGAGAGTGGGCACAGGCACCAGCCCCATGAGTGAGCCACCCAAGAAGTGAGCCTCCTAGCCACACTCCAGCTGCCTCCGCTGAAGCCCCGTGGGTCACAGACAAGCTGACCCCACTGTGTCCTGTGCAAATTCCTGATTCACAGGCAAATATAAATGTTTATTATTTTTTCACTCCATAGAGTTATGGGGTGTGTTGTTACACAGTCATGAATAAACAGAACCCTTATCTAGATGTCTTTTAAAATAGTGTATAGTCTGTAGAAATGACCCCAGAGCCAAAGCAATCAGAGAAAGATTGATAGATGCGTCCTTTAAAATGTAAAGCCTCCGTACGCCAAAGATTCATAGACAACATTAAAAGTTAAAGACAACCACTTCTGAGTGTATACTTAAGAGCACTGGAAGCAGGGACTCCTGCAGATATTGCATAACCATGTTGACATCAGCCCTATCACCACAGCCAAAGGGGGAAGCAAATCAAGTGTCATGGATAGAGGAATGGATGGACCCAATGTGGTGTCTGCTCACAGTGAAATATGATTCAGCCTTAAAAAGGACAGAAATTCTGACACTTGCTACAAGATGGATGAACCCTGAAGCCACAATGCAGAGGGAGATAAGCCAGACACACCAAAGGCCACTATTGTGTAAGTTATCAGATGCAGAAAGTGGAATAGAGGTGACCAGGGGCTGGGGAGAAGTGACCAAGAAGTCAGTGTTTGATGGGACAGAGTTTCAGCTGGGGGTGACAAAAGGGCTCCCAAGGTGGGTGGTGGTGATGGTTTTGCACAATGGAGAGAATGTGCTTCAGGCCCCGGGGACTGTACACTTTAAAATGATCAAAAGGGTAAGTTTCATGATATGTATATTTTACCACAATCAAAAGTAAAATAATTTAAAGACAAATTAAAAACTGAAAAAAATATTTGCATATCTTTGCAAAAATAACCGCAATATATTGCCAGCTCTTTAAAACAACGAGCAAATATAGGAACACGCAATGCAAAACGAGAAATAGGATGATGAGGAGGAGAAATTAAAATGGCTAAAAAGCAATTTGGAAGTATATTCAGTGTCTTAGCAGTTTTGCGAGGTGCAGGATAATATCATATATAGCTGGCGAGGGTGTAAATTAGCATCTTTTTGAAAGGCAGTTTTGTTGCATGCATCAAATCTCTTTTAAAAAGTTCTGTGACCCACTGGGTGTGATGGTGCATGCCTGTAATCCCAGCCACTCAGGAGGCTGAGGCAGGAGGATGGCAAGTTTCAGGCCACTTAGCAAGACCCTGAGCAACTTAGAGAGATCCTGTTTCACAAAGGGCTGGGGATGTAGTTCAGTAGCGAAGCATCCCTGGGTACAGTCCCCAGTACTGAAAAAGAAAAGTTCCACCATCCTACAATTGTACTACTAGGAATTAATTGTAAAGAAATCATCAGATAAGATCCGGGGGTGGCTTATAATCAGATGAAAAGTTGAACCGACCTAGATGTCCACCAAGAGAGGTTTGTAAATAAATGTGGGAACAGCTCAGAACTTCTGTGCAACCTTTAGAAGGGGCGACATTCTGCTCTATTTGTAGACATGCCGAGGTGTGCATGACATATTTTAAGTGAAAAAGATGCAGATTAGGAAGCACCATGCACAATGTGGGGGCCGGGAGTGCGCGTGTCTGAATACATTAGAAATCTGGAAGCAATGTTAAGCTAGCTGGGCCCAAATCTGGGTGGTGGACTCCTGATAATTTATTTTCTTCCCTATATGTGTCTGCATTAATTTTTTTTCTATGAGCATACATTACTTCTATCAAAATTTTAGAAAGACCTCTTTTTTTCCACAACTACAGAAAAGCACAGCTGTGGTCCTAATGAAGAGTGAAGAATCCCACTTCTATTCTTATTTGGGGGTCTCAAGGCCCATCACAAAACATCTGCTGAGGGCTTGGCAGACTGTGACAATGTCCCAGTCCAAGTCGCCCTGCCTGGGAGTCTCCTCATCAGAGAGGACACGGAGAGGAAGCTGTTGAAGCTTCTAGGCCTGCTCAGCCTGGTCCTGTTGCCAAGGGGCCTCCAGCGACATATGTCAGGGAGATGTCCCCTGCATCATTGTTTATAACAGCAAATCAACCAAGCTGTGTCCATCCACAGGGGATCAAGCAAATAACTCACGTGATTTATGCACAATGGAAATTTGTTAACAGCAATTACAAAGAGCCAAGCAGCCCCCTTGTCCCTGTAGGGAATAATCTCTCAGATGTGTTGTCAAGTGAAGAAAGCTAGGAACAGAAAACGTGTTCTGGGTGAGCCCACTTGATATTCTTTCTCAATGTGGAACATGAGCTTAATCTAATTTTTTAAATTATTATGACAGTATTCTTTGGGGGTGAGTTCATATAACATGAATGTGCGGCAGGGGCTGGACCATGTCTAAAAGCTGGACACACAGAATAGAGTATGGCAGCTTCTGGTGACACAGGGGGCCCTCTTTTTCTGCTTTACATACTTCTCTTGCGTGTTTTTTTTTTCCCAGCTGATACAGATGTGTTGGGTTTTCATAACAATCTAATATTGCTTTCATGAGGAAAAATTAATATAAAAAGCTAGGCATGCCCAATGTAGAAAAATTTAATATAGAAATGAATAAAGAAGAAAATTAAAATAAAAATTACCCATCCGGCCAGTCCCTGGAGACAAATGCTGCCAATTTCGTAGGATGCCGGTTTCTCTCCAGAAAAAGTGATTTGCCACCAAGGACACATTCTCAGGCCATAGCAGGTCTCCCTGAAGACCTTCCAGAGGCTGGTTCGAGAAACATCCGGGCCTCACAGGCTTGGAAAGTGCGCAACCTTAGGTCCAGTGTCTCTGCTTCTAAAAGTGCATCCCAGGAAGCCACTGGAGGGACTGGCCTGTGGCTCAGGTAGAGGCTTGCCTAGCAAGTGTGAGGTCCTAGGTTTCACTGGGGGTTGGGGGGGGTGCAATTAGACACTAGGACACATAAGAATGTTCTGAGAATGGTGGCCTCATGTCTAATTTGGAAAAAAAACAGGAAACATCCTAAATGCCTTTTAATGGGGGTTCTGGATCAAATATGGGACATCTATACAATTGGACATTCTACAGCTGTTCCAATAATGACATGGATCAATGTTTATTGACATGGAATGATTATCTTGTTATCTTATTAAGCAAATAAGTGATTATGTAACCGTGTGTATGGCATGACACACTTTGGTGAAGGCAGGCAGGCATATATTTGTTGTGCATATGCGTAAAACCTGGGTCATTGACTTATGTTTATCATCTGTGACCTGCTACCTGGTCCCCAGCCACAGTACCAGCTCCAGGAGAGCCTGGATTTGTCTGTTTTGTTTCTTGGGGGCTTTGGTAAATAGTAGGCGCCTGATATTTGAGTCCTGAATTAACGAATGAGCTACAAACCAGCAAATGGTTTTCCTTTATAAAGACTTCCTTCGATAGTCACCCTTCCGATTTCCAAAAGTGGCATGGGTGAGATGGGTCTGGCAGGCCTGGCAGAGACAGGTGGGACAAAAGATGGCCCTCGCCCTTTCCAGATTTCTGCTCCCTCCGTTCTGCGCTGAGGTGCAGTCTTGCTGAGCCTTAAAGTAGCATCGCTCCCTGCTGGGGAGTTTGGAGAACTGCAGGACAGAAGCTCAGCAGTTGCCACCCCAACTCCCCCCACCCTCTTACCTCTAAGCAATTAGACTGGACATTTGGGAAGGACCGAAGTGGAAAGGTCATGGGGATGCATGTTCCTGAGTTTTCTTCCAGGAAGCCAGATGTAGGGGCGTTTTCAGGCTGAAAGAGGAGCGTAGGAGGAAATGGAGCTTACTCTCAGCTGCCGGGTCTGCAGGCGGTCTCGCTCTAGCTGCGGATGGATTTTTCCTGTTGAGAGATTTGACCTTGATAGAAATCAGCTGTAAGTCAAAACCAACTCCCCAGGGATTTTTTTTTTAACTTCTGTTTTTTGTTTTAACTTCTGGTTTCTTTCACATCATTTATCCGATCCTCCCCACAAAACTAGAATTTGAAACGCAGTTTTTACCCAGACTCTTAAACAAATGTGCAAATTCAGTTGCAGATCATTTGTAGATTCAGCAATTTTACTGAGCATTTACTATGTGCCCCGAATGGATCTAGGTGCTGGATACAATAGGGAAAAGACAAAAATCTCAGCCAGCATTGGAGCTGTTTTTTCTAGTGGGGAACACAGGTATGGGCCTAGCAAGGGCATGAATGCAAAACTTTAATTTGAAACTGGTAAGTGCTCAGAAAGAAAGGAACAGAATATTACAAAAAAGTAACAGAACAAACTTCAATCAGGGGAGTCCATTTAATCCGAATTCTTTTAGCCTGGGATAATCCAGTGGGGAGGAAGTACAGCGAGAGAGAAGCTGTAAGTTTTGAAGCTTTTCGTTTTAGTAAATCGTCTCCCCAGAAAGAAGTGATATGTCCCTTAGAACCTAGGGGGCTAAAATTAAGAGTCCTAGCTCTGAGTCTGCCCACTTCCTTGATTTGTCCCATAGTTATTCTGAGGACTTACAATAGCCTAGTATAGTGGCTGTTATGAAGCAATTATTCAATACATGGTAATTATTACTGTTAAGGTTTCTGAGAAGTTCTGCAACTGAAGAATCTTTTGAACTAGACTCACTCTGTGGCTATGGGAACTTCATTGCAGAACATTTTGTGTTTTCATATATAAATTTGGGAAATATTGCTTTAGCTGGGCAGTGGGGGGGGGGCTGTTGGGCAGACATTATTGGTCACCTACCCCAAATCCTTCTGCCATCTTTTTTTCTTGCTAACAGAATTCTGATTCTGTTCAGGATTTGGCCAGAGTCTTTGATCTCAAAGAAGATAGACCAGGCTTAGTGTGGGCATGGGAACCTTACATTGTTACGGCCAGTAATGTGATTGGAGAGCCTCCCAGGCGCTTCGCCAAGAAGATAGTTTCCTCCCAGATAAGAAGTAGATGTGTATGTAAAGAAACATTCTCCCTCCCGGCCACCCTGCCTCCTGTGTCCAACATGGAGTGTGAAGCTATGACATTTGGATCTGCGGCCACCATCTTGGGAGCGTGGAGGAAATGTCAGTAAAATCACAGAAACAGTTGCAGGATCCCCGATGGTGTCCAGCAACTGAGCAGCCCTGGGACTGCCTATTCCCAAACTCCTTGTTATGAGAGAACAACAACCCCCTGCAGGTGTGGGATTCTGCCTGTGGTTTCTGACACCCGAAGCCCAACCCACTTCTCACTGACCAGGGTCTCAGCTCTCTGCTCAGAATTGAAGTCAGCCTGGTTTTCTCAACTTCTCTGGATGCGCCCTAGTTCACCTTGAGGACAGCGTCTGGGCATCGTACCCATGGCCTGCCCTGGGGCCAGTTCCCATTGGAACCATGACTCACCTCAGAGGCCCTAGTTGGCCGCACACCTTCAGTCCACAGCAGGCTCCTAATCCCCCCTCTTTGTCTTTCTCCTCTGTCCTATCTATTTTTGTCCTTTGTGAAATGCCCTGGCCCCCAACTAGGATGCAGAGGTATTAGCACACCCTCCCCCTGATCCCTCAGGCTCCTATTCCCTTGTTCAGAGTCACCCAGGAGAATAAGGCCCACTTAGTTTTTTTTCTGTGTGGCTTTTCTGGGGGAAACAGAACTGCTCCATTGTTCCATTTGCTTCAACCCCGAAATCCTCTCCTATTCTCCTCAACACACATGGGCCAAGAACTTGTTTTCTGTCTCAGGTCTCGGAGGACACCTGCAAAGGAAGAATGACAGACACGTGGCCTAGGTGGCACTACCCCTGAACCCAGCACCACGGCAGACTGCTAATCGACAGCAGCACTCCTCTCATTGAGCCTCGTTGGAGTTGGCAGGAGAGTGAGCAGATTTCCTTGACCTCTGTGACAGGGTTGGGGGCAAGAGATAAAGAGGGAAGCCCATACTCCAGAAGGTTCCCCTGAGCCATCACCTTGTGGCTCTCTTGGCCAGTCTGAGGGGGCTAGGCTGGCTTGCAGAGACTTGGGGTGTCTGTGGTGCCTATGACATGGGCGTTGACAACAGCCCCAAGGATGGCCTAGGACCTTGTCCAGGTCACTCCACATGCATGCTGGACTCATCCTAGACCATCATGTCTGGAGTCATTGCTCAGGAGAGACACCAGGGATGTGGTTGACATCCTCTAAGGCAAGGAGAGCCCCGCCATGGGGAGTGGCCAGCCCTGATGTTGGCAGTGGCGGGGGGTGTCGAGCACACCAGGGCGGGAGAAGCCCTGGTATAGACAGGGCTGCAGGCCAGGCAGGTGGAGGCTATCTCCCTCGGGGAGCCAGCAGCCATTGCAAGTGCAGGCAGTGGCTTTTACAAAGGTCCCCCTGGCAATGGACTGCAGAGGGTCAACAGTGGCAATTCTTGGGGTCACCCAGGTGAGCTGGTACAGGGGCCCGGACAGGAGTGGCTACGCACTGACTGCAGGGCTGAGCTCAGGGACAACTCAAGATTCCACATGAATTCAAGGGAGGACGCTTGAACCTCCAACTCGGATTGCACACCTCATGGTCCTCACTCCTTGGGGCTTGGGTTCTGACCCAACCGATTTTGTAATTGAGAAGAGAAAGGTTCACCCAGAAAAAGCCACTAACCCTCCCCACCCAAGCCCCAAGTGGCAGGGGTGGCATCTCCCCCACCGGCCTGTCTCCACACCGCCCCCTTGCCCACAGCCCTGGCCAGGGGACGCAGAGTAGGTGGGCTCCTGCACCCCTGGCCTCCTCCAGCCTCCTCACTGGCAGACACCCACTCTCCCGTCCCAGGAACCATTCTCTAGGTCAGTGGCTCCCAAACCGGATTAGTCTACTCCCCGGGGACAGTTGGCAAGGTCTGGAGATGTTTCTGGCTGTCACAGTTTGGGAGGGGGCTTGCTCTTGGCAGCTACTGGGCGGAGACCAAGGACACCCTGGACATTCCGTGACACACAGTACACCCCTGCCTCCTGCCAGAACCAAGAAGGAGCTGGTCCCACACGTCCCCAGGGTGAGGCTGTGGCCACCACTCCTGAGTCCAAGCCCATGAAGTCTGCGAGGGCGGGAGGGGCCTGCCCAGCCCTGCACGGCTGGGTGTTGCTGAAGAAGCACTTGAAGATCCTTCACCCGAGGACCCCAGGTCATCGGCCTGAGCAGCCAGCAGCGCAGCCTTTATATAGCTCCAGACCCGGCATGAGGACCAGCCGGCTGTCACCATGCCACGTTCTTCAGCAGAGGGGCTCAGGCTGCCGGCCACAGCTGTCTCTGGAATCCAGGCCTCGTGGAGGGTAACAATGGCCAGGAATGCCACCAAGACAGCTGGGCGCGGGCATCTGAAGGGCAGCAGTAAAAAACGATATTGTCTGGGAGCCTCTGCCCACTGCAGGCAGGCAGGTGACCCAGGGCTAAAAATACGAGGGAAGAAAAAGCCAGCAGCAGTCCACTGGCAGCCAGGGGTGGATCTTGCTCTGGGTGAGGGGTGGGTGAGAGCTGGGGCTGGGTCCCTGGGCCCCAAGGGACACCAGAGTGAGGATGGTGGTGGTGGTAGGGACTGAGTTCGAATCCCAGCGCTGCCCAGTGCTGCCAGTGGGGCTGTGTGACTGTGACTGCTCTGCTTGGAGCCTTCTTCATCTGCAAAATGGGTCTAACATCAGCGCCTGCCTTAACTTAGTGCTTCTATGAAAATTAAATAAGCAGGCTCAGCCCCGAGCGCGGTGCCTGACCCAAGTGCTTCCGGCTAGAGGGGCGAGGATGGTTTCTTTGGGGACCTGTTTGGTGAGTTCACTGTGCAGTGGCTGTGTGGTCACCGTGGGGACAGGCCTGCTTTCCTCAGACTTTGGCACTCACCCCAAGGACCGGCTCAAGCTGTAATATCCCTTGTAGGACTCAGTTCATGTCCCCTGGAACTCAGCTAGCCCTGAGCCCCTGTCCCTAGGAGCTCTGCAGCAGGGGCCTGCAGCAGGGAGGAGGCTGGGAAGGCCATGACCACACGCAATAACCGCCATATGCCTCCCATCACATAGCATGGACACAGTGCCTGGCATTGTGCAGCACTGACACTCCCTGCGTGAGTGACCACGGGGACCGTGCTGTGAACGGTGTCGGGCAGAGTAAGTGGGTCTGCTATGACATCGGTCTTCCAAGGCTAGGGGTGCTGCGACTGAGGAATCTGAGGTTTAAGGTAGGTGAGGCATTTGTCCAGGTCCCTGCCACCAAGGAAGTGAAAGAGCTGACCTAGAACTCAGCTGTCAATCACCATGCCATTCTAGCAGATCAGGGTCAAGTGTAAGATTTTAACTTTCAGGCCAAGGAGGAGAGACTTCCTCCTGGGGCAGTGGGGAGCCATGGAGGGTTCTGGAGTCATCGTCAGTGGGGGCATCAGAGTGGGGCATGCAGGAAGGACTAGGGGTGGAAAGGTGGGAGAGGGCAGACCCCAAACTGGGAGCTCCCACCCTGGGGGACAATAGATTTGCAAGACATTGTAGGGGCCTCCAGTGAGGCAGAATTGAGATGCCGGAGGACTTTGGTTTGGGAATGGGAACCTAAGAGAGGGGCAAAGTCATTGTAATAAAAGAACTTGGGAAAAGAGAGAGAAGATGAATTAGTATCTGAACATGTTATTTCCTCTACCCGCAGCCCCTCGGCGAGGGTCCCAGCCAGTGCCCTGAAGTAAGAGCGGACGTTCACTGAACATGGCCATGCCCAGAGGATTCTAGAACTTCAGAGGTATTAATCAGCTCACTCTGGTTCTTTGAGGCAAGGCCCACTGGATGTCCGCTTTGCAAATGAGGAAGCCGTAGTGCGGAGGCTGAAGTTGCCCACCCACTCTGCACCTGGGCCGCCCGGTGCCCATCAACCCTGCCCAGCCCATGTCTGCTGGTCGTGCCCGTCTGGCTGGCAGGAGAGGCTGCCCTCCCCACTGGTGGCTCTCCCTGACAGCCAGGGGCCCTGACATGAGGAGATAGGCTATCATTTGGTGACAGAGTCGTCACACAGCAGCTTTGGGCTGGCAGAGCCTGGTATGCCTTTGTTCTTTGGGAGACGGCTGACTTCACCACCATCCTTAAAGGGACACGGGCCTCAAGGCACGTTGTCTCCAGAGGCTGCCGAGTCCCTGTGCCTGGCTGTCTCAAAAGCAGTGTGGTCCTAGGGTAACCCTTCTCTCTTTAGCTCTGCTGGGTGCTCGACAGTCAGTCACATGGAGAAGGGTCCCTTTTCCCTGAGAGTGTGGAATGTAATGACGACATTCTGGGAACTAACGTGGCAAAAGTACCTGCAAAGGGCATGAATTAAAATATGCCCCCAGCACGGCCTTAAAACCTTCAGAGGCCCCAGGGCTCAAAAGGGGGGGCTCCCACTGACCAGCACTGAAGGAAAGACAGAAGGGGCACTGAACGGTCCAACCAGCACAGGGACATCTGTGTTCCCCATGGTGACTACTTTGACTCTTTTAATTAAAAAAAAAAAAAGTCAGGCAAAAAAGCCAGGCTCAGTGGTACACGCCTGTAATTCTAGCAGCTCGGGAGGCTGAGGCAGGAGGATCCCAAGTTCAAAGCCAGCCTCAGCAATAGTGAGGCACTAAGCAACTCGGTGAGACCCTATTTCTAAATAAAATACAAAATAGGGCTGGGGATGTGGCTCAGTGGTTGAGTGTCCCTGATTCAATCCCAAATACCAAAAAAAAAAAAAAAAAAAAAAAAAAAAGGCAAAAATCCTATTGCTCTTGGCACCTTTTCAGTTGTTGCTTGAGTGCATATCAAGTGAGCTAGCTTCACAGCCCCCCCCTTGGCCCTGTGGCTGCCACCAGGGAGGGGAGCAAGGAACTGCCAGGAAGGTGGCCAAAGCCCATCCAGGGGTGGAAAGACCCAGGAGCAGGAGGTATGTGTGCATTTGTGCTCAGGTGTGTGATGTGACACTGTTGGAGTGAGATGGTGTCTGTGTACGTGGTGTGACACCATCAGTGTGAAAAGAAGTCTACTTGTGTACACAGATATGTGTGTGTGTGTGTGTGTAAGAGAGAGAGAAAGAGAGAGAGGGGTCTGGAAGGCCAAGTCCAATGCGCTATCCTGGATTAGATCCTGGAACAGAAAAAGGACAAGAGGGGAGGCCGATGTCAGGCCCAGGGTAACGGAGAATTCTGTGGCTTCTCTGTAAATTCAGACATCAAAACTTCATTCACAGCTGGCCGGGACTCAGCTGGCATGGCTTGTTCAATAACAAAGCCCTGAGCTACAGGAAAGGAGAATCAAAAGTAATCGCTCCTCCTGTCCCCATGCTAGCAGTGGACCAGGACTTCCAGCCTGCGGTAGGAACCCTCAGTTCTCCCTGTCCCGGCCTCTTGAGTTTTCCCCGGGGCTGTGTTCTCCCTGCCCTCAGGTCTGTCCCATGCTCTCCTGACCCTGGGGTACGTGGATGCTGCCAGGACTGACCCTGGCCTGGGTTTTCTGACTTTCTCCAGCGTGCAGCTCGGGGGCCTTTCCATCCACGACCGCACCCTCTGTGAAGAGCGTGTCCCCGAGTTCCTGCTCATCTTAGGCTTCTGCATCTGGGGTGTTCGTCGTTGGCATCTCGTCATGATTTTCCTCAACTTTCAACAGATACAAACCCGCCCTCTAACTCACCCACTTAATTTTTGGTGTAGAAAGCAGAACTTGAAGTTCCAAGATGTTTTCATTGGCTGGTTGGTTTTGATTTTCTTTTTTTCCATTTTACTTTCTGGAGTTATCCAACTCTTGGGCTTTTAAAGATAATGACATTAACATGCTGCTGCCTTCTCTCACAATGTGAGGCCACTCTGTGCCTCTCCCCTGACTTAGCCCACTCTGTGTTACTCTAACACGACGCCCGAATGGAGTAATTTATAAAGAGACGCGTGCCTTACACTGCTGGAGGCATCTCCTCGTCTCTTCCTTTAAATTTGCCAATGAATAATTTCTGCAAATTATCACTCAGTAAAAGTGACCTTTCGGGGTTGTGGCTCAGTGAGTGGCAGAGCGCTCCCCTAGCATGTGTGAGGTCCCAGACTCGATCCTCAGGACCACATAAAAATAAATAAAATAAAGGTATTGTGTCCAACTACACCTAAAAAATAAACATTATAAAATGACCTTTTTTTGAGGGGTGGGGCTTGGGGTTGGTTCTTGTTTTTGTTGGAGCGCGTGCATGTGCATGCACATCAGTGCCTTTCAATACACTAAAGCTTTGTCATCGTAGTTGACATTGCTCACTGTTGACCTGTTTCCCATTCCTCTTAGCACTATGCCCAGGTCCTAAGCCCTGAGAATGTGACCCTCCATGGCAAAGGGGCTTGCAGATGTGATGGATGAGGCCAGGACCTGAAGGTGGGGGTCATCCTGGATTACCCAGGTGGGCCCGACGCAGTCACAGGAGTCCTTAGGAGAGGGAGGGAAGAGGGCCAGCTGTAGAGAGGTTGGCTTCCGAGACTGGAATGATGCAGACCATGAGCCCAGGAATGTGGGGGTTTCTGGGAGCTGGAGAAGACAAGGGAAGGACTCCCCACGGGAACCACAGTGGGGGCGCTGCCTGCAGGCCCTTTTCTATTTGTGACCCTCAGTGCCGCAAGATAACAGATACGTGCTGTATGAAGCCACCACGTCTGGCGACATTTTCACTGCAGCAATCGGTCACAATACACTTGGTTTGTTTTCTGATTGTTCTAGAAGTTCCTGTTCTGGTGGCTCAGGCCAGGGTTCTCTCTGGCTTCTGAGAGCCTCGGTGTTTTTTGGGGGGGCTCAGCTGGACTCCGGAATGGTTGCAGGAAACTTGTTGGCTCTCGGAGTCCCACAGGCAGCCAGCAGTCAGGGGTCCAGCCCTGAGGGCCTGTGGTCAAGAGGGGAGGTGCTCAGGCCACACCAGCCCGGAGGGCAGGGATGCCCCCCGCTGCCCACTTTGCTCCTTCCTCCCCTCTGTGGACCCCAAGCCCAGCAGACATGTGGCCCGGTGCCCTTGTCAGGCTGCAGTGTTCCCAGAATCCCCTGAGGCAACCCCACTTCTCCTAGCTGCAGCCTCGAAGGGGCCATTGTGGTCTTCATGTTCCAGTCGGACACAGAGGCCGAGAGGTCCAGCGCCCTGTCAAGGACCCCGCACCTCCCACTCTCCAGCCAGAGCTCTGCTCTAAGCACCTCTCCACAGGCCCCGTAAGGTAAAATGCCTCCTGAGACAGCCCCGCTGGACAGATGCCCTCAGGGACACACCCAGACACCTGCCCGCCTCAGTGGGCCCAAGCCCATCCTCACCCATGTCCAGGGCTCCCCACCTCTCCATCCCTGTGGCTGCAACAACCATTTTTCTTGGCCATTTATAGCTCCTGTGTTTTCACCCAGAGCTTTAACAAAAATCCATGAGCTGGGGAGACATCCATTCTGGTGCTGGCAGAGAAAAGCTCCTCTGGGTGTGTGTGTGTGTGTGTGTGTGTGTGTGTGTGTGAGTACAGATGGGAAGGAGGGGAGGGACAGAGCATTGCAGATGACTGTCGGGAAGGTGTGCCAGGTAGAGGAGACCCCACAAGCAAAGCCCCTGAGGTGGGACCAGGGCTAACCATGACACAGAGTGTTAGAGAGACTTCCTCTCTCTGCCTTTTTCTCTCCCCAAATTGACAAGCACAAGTGTCGCCTGCCCAAGCACCATGGAAAGCATGCAGCATCTCTCCCATGACCCAGCCGCTGTCTCTTTAACCTTGAATGCATTTTTGGGTCTCACGTGTCACCCACCCCGTGGCAGTGGCCGCCAGTGAGCTGCCCTGACTTCAGAAGAACGGCATGGGGTGGGGGGGCCTTAGGTGGCGTCCGCTCACCTATCACTGCCAAAAGTGGTCATGGGGTTATTTTTAAACACAGGGAGGAAGTATTTATTGCTCCCAGGCTGGGAAGAGCTGGGCAGTGCGTGGGATTCTACTCGGGAAGTAGCCCTGTGTCCGTCCACCATGGTGAGTACCTCAGATTTCCAGGGGATGATGCTGGGGGCAGGGAGGGCAGGAAGGTGATGCCACTAGCTTCAAGCTGAGGACCAAAGCAGAGAGGGGGAGAGATAGCTCCCACAGACTGTAGCCCCCCATGGAAAGAGCACTGTGCGCCCTGCACGCTCAGAGGAACCCCAGTCAGTGCCCTGAGTGGCCATAGCTGACAGCAGCTCCCAGGAACTCACAGAAACAAAATAAAAGAGTTGGCTTTTTTTATGTCTCGTCTGCTGACCTCTCGAGGAATCAATATCTCCCGGGGCTTGCAAAATGGGATCGAGCGCTCTTAAGGATCAAATTGTAATTCTTTTCTCTGGTTCAGGCAGCTGGGGAAAAGAATCTTTTCGTTTTCACCTTTTGAACTTGCAAACTTAAATCCTTCCCTCCCGTACTGTTGGGCAAGGGTTCCCCTCCCAGAAGAGGCAGCCCCCAACTCAGGGCATGGTGGGTCAGTGGTTAGGGGCACAGACTCTTGAGTCAGACTGTCCAAGTTCAACTCAAGGTCTGCCTTTTTTGTGGCTGTGCCGTCTTGGGCAAGTGACCTAACTTCTCTGAACCTTAGTTGCCTCCCCTGTGAAACAGGGATGGTAATAATAGCATCTACTTGACAGACCAGTTGGGAGAATTAAATGAACTGATGCATGTGTCGTGTTTAAGCAGTTGCTGTTATTTAAAGTCAGAGAGAAGTGGGATTGTGGGGGGGTTGTTAATTCCTTCTTCTCCACACTGTTGACATGGTACAAGGATGGGACATTTAGGAAGGCGATTTCACTGCCATTTGGATCAAGGGAAAGTTGTGGGGCGGGGAGCAGATGGGTTGTAACGCCCTAGAAGGGCGTCATTTCATCTCGGCACTCCTGATGGCTTGGTGAGCCTGACTTTTTCCTTCCCTCCAATCGATTCTTCTCATGTGCTGTCCTGAGGATGGGTGCCACCTGGCTGATCTGCAGGTGTGGCCTCTGACCCCAGACCAAGCCGGCTCCCAGCTTGCAGAGGAGGGGCCACAAGAGCCACGGTCTCTTGCAATAGGCCAGAAACTACTTCCAGGCCTCTCCCCGTCCAGCAGCACCACGAGATGAGTGGGGCCCCTTGTCACCGCAGCCACTGAGCAGGCCCAGCCCTCACCCAGGGTGGCCTGGTTTTCTAATTCCCAGCCTCTGCCTCCTCTAATCGATGCTCTTCTCCCCAGTCGCCTAAGAAAGCCAAGAAGAGGGCAGAGGGGGCCAACTCCAACGTGTTCTCCATGTTTGAACAGACGCAGATCCAGGAGTTTAAGGAGGTGGGTGAGCTGGCCAGGCAAGGCCCTGGGTGGAAATCTCAGCCAGAGACAGGCCCTCCTGCCTTCCCTGCTCCCAGCAGGGACCTTTCTGTCCTCTGAACATCCAGGTTCAGTGGGAATGTGTGTGGGAACCTTTCAAGGAGGTCATCTTTAAAAACTTCTGCTGATCATCCAGCTAAAACGTATTCCTGGTTGAAAAACTTTTTTTAGAAAAGCACCTTCAATTCTACCCCTTGGAAATAATCAGTCCCTGTGTCAGGACATAGCCTGGGAGTCATCTTTGTGACGTGTGTATCTACTGATCAAAGTTGCACCCCCATAAGTGCCTACATTTTTTTTCCTTTGAGCACTTCAGTGTCAGCATTTTCCTATATCTAGTTAAATGACTTCTTGGTGCATTTGTTTGGAATGTTTTATTATCATAAAGATCACCTCATTGCTCCTATCTCTGATGATTTCCTGGGGGTGAATTCCCAGCAGCAGAACCCCCAGGGTGCAAGGAACTTAAAGAAAGAGATTCAGCTTTTTACCATT
>NW_026000138.1:3612777-3620484 GCF_001458135.2 Marmota marmota marmota | reverse complement strand
GGAGGGGGAGGAGGGAGGGGGAGGAGGGGGAGAGAAAGCGAGCAGAGCTGCTGGGGCAAACCCCAGTCCAGAATCCTATACTACGAATCCCTGTCCCCACGGCCCCAAGAAGTAACTGCCTTTCCCCCACATTTCCATCAATATTGGGTAATTAGATAGCAATAGTCAACTTTTTTTCCAACCTGAGAGGGAAAAGCAGCATGTTCTGAGCTTTAAAACCTACAGTCTTTGCAAAATGTGTCCTTTTTAGTTATGTGCACCACCAGGGTGCACCCTGACATTATCACAAAAGCAGGGAACCCAGCCCAGCCGCTTCAACTCTGTCCAGCACCACCCCACACACCCCTCTTAATCCGTTTAGTTTCTTTTCTTTTTTAATCAGTGTCCCATGTGCCACACCCTCGATGCACATACCCAGCTTCAGTTGGATCCTCCCTCCTCAGTCCCTTTGTCTCCTCCACTGACTTTCCCTCTGTTTTGATGAAATTCCCTCTCTGTTTCTTTTTATATACCCCCACCCCCACCCCACCCCCCATTCTATGTACAGTCTGATGACGGAGCACCAGCTCCGTTGGACGTGTGGTCCCACCGTGGGGACTACTAAGCAAACCTCAGGACAGTCGGGCAGGACGCAGCCACTGCCCACGGGCTGAGAAGGACAGAGTGCATTAATGTCCAGCAGCAGTGAGGGTTCACACTGGGCCAACCACACGCCCACTTGGCCCTGGGGAGGGAACATGCTGAGAGACCAGGTTGGGGCTCGCAGACAGGTGCATTCAGATTTGCTGGCAGGCCGGTCCCATGGGCCACCAGGAAAAGAGGGATACAGTGCCACCATCCAGGGGCAAGGCCACCCCCAGCTCCGTCTCCCCACCCTGCCCCACCCTGGGCTGAGGTCAGCTGCTGGGGGGGGGCGGGCACAGCAGGTGCAAATACTTCCAGAAACCAGCTGTAGCAAAGCACTCAAAAAGTGTACCCTGAAGCCCCATTTGTGACATGCCTGAGCGTTTACAGAGCTCTGGGCGTCTCCCTGGGGTCAGCTGGGGAGGTGACCGGCCTACCCTGCTTTACAGATGGCCCAGGCATGGGAGCGGGGAGACCACATGAGACTCCAGGATTTCACCTAAAAAAAAACCCCAGCAGTTTCATGGAGGTGTAATTCACATATCAGGATGTTGGCCTCTTCAGGTGAAGGGTGCCATTCGTGTTTTTTTGTTTTTTTTAAGAGAGAGAGAGAGAGAATTTTTTAATATTTATTTTTTAGTTTTCGGTGGACACAACAACTTTATTTTATTTTTAAATATCTTTTTTTTTAAGAGAGAGAGAATTTTTATTTATTTATTTTTTTAGTTTTTGGCGGACACAACATCTTTGTTTGTATGTGGTGCTGAGAATCGAACCCGGGCCACATGCATGCCAGGCCAGCGTGCTACCGCTTGAGCCACATCCCCAGCCCTCATTCGTGGTTTTTATTAAGGTCAGGAGGTTTCCACTGTCACTGCTCTCCAATGGCAGGACACTCCCATCACCCTCAAAAGAACCTCAGTCCTGTGAGCAGCCCCTCCCACCTGCCCCCTGTGGCTGTGCCTGGGCTGAGTGCAGAAGATCCCAGAAGCCTGGGTGCCCCAACCCTCAGCCCAGCCTCCTGGACTGACCAGCCGGTCCCTTCCCTTCCACAGGCCTTCACCATCATGGACCAGAACAGGGATGGCTTCATTGACAAGAACGATCTGAGGGACACTTTTGCCGCCCTTGGTATGTCACCTGCCAGCCACTGGCAGGTCCCTTGTCCCATAGCCCCCGGGTGGGAGGGGAGACCCTCAGAAAAAGCCAACAGCTTGTCCTTTCCCAAAGAAAGACGGCGCCACAACTGACCTTCAGACAACTTCAGAGGAGGGGACAGACGCTTTCCCACACCTTTCAGTTTTCTTAGGAGCAGCTCCGGCGCGGCCAGCTCTCACTAGAAAGCAGACATTCTGCAAAACATACGGGAGAGGACGACGGTCCCCCGAAAGGCCACATTCCGCATTAACCTTTCAGTTTCTCTCTTGGAGTCTTTCTAGGCATATCTGTTGTTTTTTTCAAATAACTGGGATCGTTCTATTCTGGACTCAGCTTTATTTAACATCTCGAGGGTGTGATTGGGAGAGCACGGAGCTTCTTTCAAAATATACGTGTCCAATCTGCCACCCCCACCCACCGCCACCGATCCCTATCCTCAGAACTCAGGGTCACCGCGAATAGCTACCCTAGCTTTTTATATCTAAAACAGAGACGGTCGCCAGGGGCAGCTTGTTCTTATTTGCATAGGGGGTTATAAAGGCATCAGCAGGACCAAGAGCAGGTGTGTCAGAATCTCTGAGACCCACTGAGATCCTGTCTCAAAAAAATAAGGACAGAAAGGGCTGGGGATGCGGCTCAGGGGTAAAGTGCCCCTGGGTTCAGTCCCCAGAACCAGCCCGTCCCCCCACGGGCTGTGGGGCTGCGCCTGGCTGTCCAGCCCGTGGGGAGCATCTCCCCAGGGAACTCTGGCCCCGTCCTCCCCATTTCTGACTGTCTCTGGAGGAGATTCCTTGAGGCACAATGACAAATGTCAGCCGCTGTCCCTCTGCCAGCACTGAGGCCCCGTGTCCCCACTGCAGGGCGTGTGAACGTGAAGAACGAGGAAATCGATGAAATGATCAAGGAGGCCCCGGGGCCCATTAACTTCACCGTGTTCCTGACAATGTTTGGGGAGAAACTCAAGGGTAGGCCTGTGCGCATGCTCCTGTGTGTGTGTGTGTGTGTGTGTGCACGCATGCATGTGCTCATGTGTGTGCCTCTTAGCATGTCTTCGGCTCTGGGTGTCAATTTAAGCACTAGATGGACAGGGCTGGGAGAAAGTGGGCAGCTCCCAAGGACGCACCAGGGAACTGGAGGGAAAACAGGATAGAAATGTCAGCTGTCGTCCCTCCAAGGCTCATGCTAAGCACTTGGGTGCCTTACCTCATTGAGCAGCACCTAGGATGTAGGTTTCACTCTTTTCCCCCATCTGTGGGTGGGAAACCTAGGCTCAGAGACAGAAAGTCACTTGCCTGAGGCCACACAGCTAGCAGGATTCAGAGTCAAGACCCACATCTTTCTGAAACCTAGATCAAACTTGACCTGCAGTTAGTTCAGACACACCTGGCCTCTCAGCCCTCTTTCAAAACCCCAGGCTCAGTGCCCAGAGGAAGGAAGGGTCTCCTCCTAGCTAGGCATGCAGGCTTGCTCTGGCCCCTCCATCTCGGAAGGGTCTTGGGCCCTGCGTCCTGGGTGCCACGGGGCCCTGTTCTCCATTTCAGGGGCGGACCCCGAGGAGACCATCCTCAACGCATTCAAGGTGTTCGACCCGGAAGGCAAAGGGGTGCTGAAGGCCGACTAGTGAGTGGCTTCCCCAGGGGGCGGGTGGCGCCTGCTCTCCTTGCCCCCACCTGGCACCTACACCTCTGTCCTCTCTCTGCAGCGTGCGGGAGATGCTGACCACACAGGCAGAGAGGTTCTCCAAGGAGGAGGTAGGGTCCTTCAGACACTCCCTCCCACCCAGCGCCTGGTCCTCCCAGGGGCTCTGTCTCCGCTGAATCACCCGTCCCAGAGAGCGAGAGGGAGGGAGCCCTGGCCGCATTCATTCTCTCAGTCACTCTGTGAGGATCAGGATCATTGTCATTTTACAGATGAGGAAACTGAGGCCTGGGGAAGTAAGTCACTTGTCTAAAATGACAATGTTAATGGTGAATGCCAGAGCGGGTACCCACACCCAGGCCTGTCTGACTCCAGGTCCTGCCTTCCCCACATGCACTGAGACACCGTGAGAGCGCCCATTTACTGTGCCCTGAAGGGCCATCATGGACTGTCGGGCAACCTGAGCACTGATCAACACCCCCCCACACCGCACCTTCCTTCCTACAGGCATCCTAGATCAGGCTGTTGTTGCACACATTTCCCAGCAGGTGGCAGTAGTGAGTCCAGAAGAAGGGACTCTAGCTAATTTGCCAAAAGGTCCTCAAGGAGCAACTGTCATGTGAACATTAATAAGGAGCCTTAAGGAGTCCATTTAAAGTAGCCACCTTGAGGCCTCTGGGGCCCGTGTCCATCAAGTTCCCCATTTTGCTCAAAATTCTATTTACATTTTACCTACAAAACTCAAGCGATGAAAAGAGCGTCCTTCACCTCCCATCGGATGGGAGACCTGGGACAAGCTCCTTAACCTTTGTGCCTCGGTTTCTTCATCCGTAAGGTGGAAACAAGAGTGGAACGAACCTCGAGGTATTCTGTGAGGCTCAAACAGGCAGAAAGGAAAGCTCGGCTCTGGGACTGGGCGGCACCAGCATCAGCTGTATCAAGCGAACCAGTGACGCTTGCTAAGTGGGAAATCTAGTGTTTAGGACAGATCTAGAGTCCTAGTTTCCTTTGAAGACTCCGGCTTCTTGCCCGCGCGGCCACCCTCAGCTGGCCCACTGCGCACCCCCACTTAGCCACAGACCCCACCAGGTGTAGGCTCCCTCATGTGACCCACCTGGCCCCTGAAGGGTCGCTGATCCCTCTGCTCCCCATGGGGGCTGGGTGTCCAGGAACGTCCCAGCAGCTCGTCCACTTGGGGGGCTGGGGTCAGCACCTGAGGAGGGAGGAAGGTGTGAGCTGAGATTCAGGGTCAGAGAGGGTCTCTACCTGGGACCTCCCTGCTGTGGGTCCGGCTTGGGCACAAGGCTGAGCCTTCACCCCCACACCAGGCCCCGGTGAGCTGCCCTAGAGCTGGCATGGCCTCGGGAGAGGGGACTCTGCACAGCGGCAGCTGGACCCCAAGCCCCAGCCTCGGGGGAGGCCAGGATGGCCATCCCACACCCCTGCAACCAGGGGCCTCTGCATCCGGGCCACGAGCCCCTCACCTAGCTCCAGCCCCTCTGTCTTGTTCAGCATCTTGCTGGTGTTTGCAGATCGACCAGATGTTCACGGCCTTCCCCCCTGACGTGACGGGCAACCTGGACTACAAGAACCTGGTGCACATCATCACCCACGGGGAGGAGAAGGACTGAAGCGGGCCGGCCACCTGGGCTCCCGGTCTCCTTCCCAGTCAGCCTCTACCCTGCCTGGCCTCCACCCTGCCCCGCCTCCGTCTCCATCTGGATACTTACAGGTGACCACGTGGCCACACAGCCTGCAGCTGGAAATCCATCCCGAGGCCAAGTTCAAATAAACAGGAGCTTGTGTGCTGGTCATGACGTTCCTCAGACAGAAGCGCCTTGGGAAAGGAGGGCCCTTTGCTGATCTGCACAAAGGCGGCATATGAGCTAGTGCTGACCCTTTTGTCCTTATCTTGAATCTTAGTGACTCTTTATTTGAGATAGACCTTTGCATTCACTTAGGACTGTCCCAATCAAGGGCCTATTAACTGGATACCACAGCCCTTGCTTCCCAACAGCTCAAGTGTTCATAGAGCCCGGCTTCATGACACCCTTCCTTTGGGAACGCCATGGGGATCGTCTCCCAGAGGCTGCAATGGGCCCCGTGAGAGTGAAGAGGGCTAAGAACATGGCTCACCAGGCAAAAATCGTGCCTGTTAACCATAAGAGGGCCATTTCAGGTCAGATAAAGTACAAGTTGTACTTCTCTCCTAGCAAATTGGGGGAGGGGGGCTGATCTCTGCTCCTGTCTGGAGCCCAGGCCTGGGCTTGAGTTGACTCATGTTGAAGCACTCAGGTCTATTATGGCTGCAAGAATCCAAACTTAAGAAACAACTGGGTTCACAAAACCAGTAAGTCCAAGGACTTCAGGCACAGCTGCCTCCAGGAACTCAAACAATGCACCCAACCCTGTGGCGGCCTCCCCACAGCTCTTTCTTGTAGGTTGCTCTGCTCTCAGTGATGGCAAAATGGCTCTCAGCAGCTCCCAGCTCTTCTACCTACTCGGCAAACTTCTGTCTTCCCAGCCTCACACAAGTATTGAATAGGTCCTTCCTGGGGTCTCTCTGGGGTACCTGATCCAACCCTGAGCTAACTGCTGGGGATTGGCCAGTGCAGTGCTCTGATTGGCAGGCCTGGGTCACCTGATCAGCCCTCTGCCCTCGTGGCCTGAGGATGGGGGGACAACTCCCCCAAGGACCACAGAGGAGAAGGGAAGGGGGTTCCCAGGGAGGGAATCCCCAAGAATCAGGACAAGGCCTGGGTGAATGGTGACAAAGCAGCAAAGATCCCCGCTTGTGAGACAGTGGAGCTGGGGACACGTACAGGGAACAAAGGGTCCCGGAGGCTGGAGGAGCCAGGTGGGACTGTCCCTGCAGCTCCTGATGTCACCCTGGATGCTGGGAGCTGGGGCCACCTACAAAGCCATCCAGTGCTGGGGGTGGGGCAGGACCCAGGGCATTCAGGGCCTGTGTCAGCCCACACCCTGCCCCAGTGTGTCCCCCATGACCTCCCAGTCCTTCCAGAGAACCTGTGCTGGGCCCCTGCAGGGACAGGCAGCCCCCGTGGCTCAGCTCACCCAGGAAGGCAGAGGGTGGCTCAGGCAGGACAACCGGGATGGGGCTGTGAAGTGACAGCTGACCGGGGAGAGGGACAGAGAGGTGTGCACACGGGCGCACAGCCCCTGACATGGGCATGGAGCCCCGGATTGGAGACTCATGGGCGACACACAGGCCGGCCCCCTGCTGCGCCTCTGGCCACCTGCTCGAAGGTCCACGGCAGCACTGACCCCTGGTCCCTCTCCTGCGGCGGCCCTGGGACCGGGCCTTCTCACCCCCACCTGCCTGGGCCCAGTGCCCGCTCCCTCAGCAGCCGAGAAGGAGAAGGCACTGAGGCATCGAGGCACTGAGGTTAGGAACAAAACCTTTATTCTTTCGGTTGGTTGCGCCGGCCTCGGGCTTTGCTTGGTGAGGCTGTGGGCCCGCCAACTTCCTTCTGGGCATAACTGTCCAGCACCAGCTGCCGCAGGCTGCCGTGATCCAGGGGCTGCTCCACTGCAGAGGGGGAACACTTATGAGCAGGTGGCTCTGCCCTGCTCACGGGCACCTGAGGCAAGGAGACCCGAGCCTGGCTGGGTACCTCTACAACACTGGGGGGTGGGGCGTGAGAATCCTCAGGGCTGGGAAGGGAACCACTGGCAGAGGTTGCTTCCAGGGATGTCCAGACAATCACTGTTTCTCCTCCCGGATAAGAATGTCAAGGGTGTTTGGTTAATATCAAAGAGACAAGGCTGTGATGTGCAGTTGTTCAGGATATGCACTGCACAAAGAGGCCAGGGGTGAGTGGAGGGGCTGAAAGTCAACTCCTATTTGATTGCCAGGTCATGTCTATTCAGAAGGGCACCTTTCCCAAATTAACCTGCCCACAAGTGGCACCCCTTCTAATCCACACCCATGGTGCAGCCACACTCCCTTGGACAGAAGAAAAGACCTCATCTGTGAGTCCCTGACAGTACACTGAGGCGGAGGGATGGAAAGACCAGCCTCAGCAACTCAGCCGGCCCCTGTCTCAAAATGTAAAGGGCTGGAGGAGGAGCTCAGTGGTAGAGCGCCCCTGGGTCCAAACCCCCCCCCCCGCCCACAACAAACAGACAGAATTGTTAAAATTAGATGCAAAGCACTCCACAACCCACCACCAGAGACACTCCACACTCCCGAGGTGGCCCGCCGGCTTATGTACCCACTTGACTTTGATGACCTAGAGGCCTCCCTCCTCCTCCTCTCTCCTCTCC
>NW_026000138.1:3580702-3611958 GCF_001458135.2 Marmota marmota marmota | reverse complement strand
CCCCCCTCCTCCTCCCTCTCCCCGCTATTATATGTAATTGTCCAGCACCACCCCACCATCCAGGGGAAGTGCCTTCTCTGACCTCAGTGTTACCAAACTGCCCTCCAAAGGCTAGTGGGGCCGATGGGAGGCCCTGCCTAGGGAGAAGGCCCGGCTCTGCTGTCCCCAGAAACCATGTAGAAGGGCTACAGGCAGATGACCCCCAGCAGGAGAGACAGTCCCCAGGGCACCGGCCAGGACGCCCCACCCAGAGGGGCAGGCACTCACTGTCCTCTATCTTGTCGCTGAAGGGGTCAGTCCTCAGCAAGGGCGGGGTGACCTTGAGGGGTTCTGGGAGCTTCACGAGGGCAGAGCCGCCCCAGAAAGGGTTGAGGAAGGGCGGGGGCGGCTCGGTGTCCATGTCCATTTCCTGCATTCGCATGTAGGCCTCCAGCAGCAACAGGTCGTTGGTCTTCTTCTCAATGAGGGCTGCGAGAGAGCGGGGGGCGTGGGGTGGGGTGGCTGTGGGGACCTGCCTGCGAGAGCCCCCCAGGACCCGCTTTCTCTGGGTCACACCCTGTGGTCCCCCTTGAGAAGCAAAAACAGAACCTCTGACTCATGAAGCAAGATGGACACACAGCCTGGACACCCGGGGTGCAGATCTCGCCAGGAGGGACACTAGAAAAAGAACATCCTGAAGGCTCCTCAGGGGGCCATAGTGAAAGAAGGATTGAGACGTGGGTTAGACGGAGAATTGGGAACTGGGAAGGGGGAAGAGCCCAGCCTTAAACTC
This sequence comes from Marmota marmota marmota, assembly GCF_001458135.2. NCBI lineage: Eukaryota > Metazoa > Chordata > Mammalia > Rodentia > Sciuridae > Marmota > Marmota marmota. Next base: position 3,611,186 of record NW_026000138.1, on the reverse strand, counting down.
TTTTCCCCAATCTGCACTCTGTGCTGGTCGCTGGGTCCTTGCTCATGCAGTTCCTTCTGCCTGGGATGCTGTTTCCTACAGCCCTCCCTGAGCAATGGCCTGGCGTTTGAAGAGTTCTGGGGAGCAGTCCCTCCTTCCCTGTGCATGGAGGAACCAGCCAGGGGAGGGTGGATTCCAGGGACCTCGCCATCTGGGGGAAGTGCCTTCTCTGATCTCAGTAACTCCTGGATTTGGACCATTTAAAAAACAACAACAACAAAATGCACACACCCCAAACTGATTCTATCTAAAAATCAGACCAGAAATATTCGCAGCTGAACTGTGCTACCGGCTCTCGGGAACCTCATAACCTCGGATAGAAAAAGCTTTCTCTACTCACAAACGGGGAATGTCAAATCACAGCACTCCCAGGAGCAGGGGTGACAGGGTAGCTTCACATGGGGCAGTGCAGGGAGGTCTCACGGGAGAAAAGGACACACACTGAGGTCTGAGAATGAGGAGGAACTGGGCACATGGACCAGTGTTCCAGAAACAGCCTGGGCAAAGGCCCTGAGGCAGGAACTGAGATATGGTGGTGAGGTGGCCAGCATCTTGGAACTTGGATCTCAAGGATCCCACCACCAGGACCTGGTCAGGGTGGCCCACCCTGGACGGTTGATCATGTGGTTTCTGAACGGATGTTTCTCTCTGTGCTGCTTTCACCTTGAACCCTTTCACTGAGATCAACTGTAGCCATAAGTACCACTATGTGCTATGCCTGTAAATCCTTGTAACCCACCACTAACCAGATTCTATGAAGAATCTCAGGGTCAACTCTAAGAGCAATGAAGCCATTCACTCCAAGTGGACTCCATCGGGGTAGGTGTGCCCTCCCTCTGCACCCTGAGCTCAGGGCCCTGCCTAGAAACGCAGGCAACAGTCACCAGGCATTTGCTACACTAGGCACCGTTCTGTACACTTTATTTCCTCCTTTTCAATTGGTGTGCCTTTTATTTCTTTTTCTTGCCTTATTGCATCGTCTAGGACCTCATTATGACATTGAATAAGAATAGAGAGCAAAAGCTTTGCTTTGCTCCTGATCTTAGAAGAAAGATATTCAGCTTTTTACCATTAAGTATGAGGTTAGCTGTGGGTTTTTTGGTTTGTTTGTTTGTTTGTGGATGCCTTTATCAAGTTAAGAAGGCTCTCTTCTAACAGTTCTAACTGGTTGGGAGTGTTTATCATAAAGGGATCCTGAATTTTAGTAAATGCTTTTTTGTATCTATTGCAATGACCCTGAAGTTTTTCCTCAAAGAACTATTCATTTATTTATTCCTCCCAATAGTTTTATGAAGTAACTCTAGGGTTTAACCCTGCTTTTCCCCCCCAATATTTAAGAACAGAAAGCACAGAGATGTTCAAAAACTTGCCTAGAAGAATACAGATAACAATAAATGTTGGTGAGGATGTTGGGGAAAGGCACACTCATACTGCTGGTGGGATTGCAAATTGGCGCAACCATTCTGGAAAGCAGTATGGAGATTCCTCAGAAAACTTGGAATGGAACCACCATTTGACCCAGTTATCCCACTCCTCAGCATATACCCAAAGGACTTAAAATCAGCATACTACAGTGATGCAGCCACGTCAATATTTACAGCAGCACAATTAACAATAGCTAAGCTATGGAGCCAACCTAGGTGCCCTTCAACAGATGAATGGATTAAAAAATGTAGCATACATCCGCAATGGAATATTACTCAGCATAAAGAAGAATGAAATTATAGCATTTGTGGGTAAATGGACAAAACTGGAGACAATCATGCTAAGTGAAATAAACCAATCCCAAAAAACCAAAGGCCGAATGTTCTCTCCGATATTCAGATGCTAATCTACAATAAGGGGGTGGGGAGAATAAAAGTTCATTGGATTAGACAAAGGGGAATGAATGGAAGAGAGTGGGGATGGGAATAGGAAAGACAGAGGGATGAATCGGAAGTGACTTTCCCATGCTCCTAGAGGAACACACAACCAGGGAGACTCCACACATGTACAACCACAGAATGGGAAGTTATAACGGTATGTATGCTATGTCCAAAGACATTCTACTGTCCTGTTCGACTGGGAAGACCATATTAAAAAAAAAGAAAAAGGAAAAGAGCCCTAAAAAACAAACAAAACAAAAAATTAAAACCACCTTGTCGGGGACCACGCAGCTAGTCAGGGCGTAACCGGGATTTGAACCCACGCAGCCTGGCTCTGGTTCCCCGGGCTTCACCCCCAGGCTCACCACCTCTGCAGGAATGAGTTCTCAAGCCTGGTCAAGGAAAGCACTGGAAAAGCTTGCTAAGCGTTGGACGGCCCCAGGGCGACTCACAGAAATACTGGGACAGGTTGGAGTCGGTGACTTTCCCCGTCTCCCCCAACTGCACCAGTATCTTGGAGGCGTCGCAGTTGATCTTCTTGAACAGATTCTCCACCGAGGTCTTGAGATGCTCCAGGGTCTTTCTGAGCTCGCGGTTTTTGTCCTCGTACATGTTGGCCTCCTCCGTGGTCTTCCTCAGCTTCTCCTGGGGGTGGACACCAGTTCCCCGGGGTCAGCCCGCTGGACGGGACTCTCCAGGGGAGGGGGCCGGGGACTCTCGGGGATCTGGATCTTCAGTCACTGGCTTCACCCCTCAGAGGGGGGCAGGACCAGTTAAATGGCCCCAGTTGTGCATTTAGAAGAGAGGCACCACACTGTGCGGGGCCCACTGTCTCATTCCCCTTAAGGTGAGTCCTCACCTGGGCTTTCTGAAAAGGAAGGAGCGCGGCGCAGGACACAGCTCTGTGTGTCACCTGATCGCATGGAATCAGGCCTCACCAGCCAGTGTCCAAAGGTGTTCTCTGTTTTCCTTTTCTGTTCCTCCCATCCTAGGAGCTGCAGGTGCTGGCTGCCATCCCATAAACAGTTCTCACCATCCATGGTCTAGAACATCTGCACCAGCCCAGTGGTTTCCAAAGCGGGGTCCCCAGACAGGCAGGGTCAGGTCACCGGGGAACTTGGGCGTGGTACAAGCTCTGGGGCCCACCCAGACCTGCGGGATAGGGCTGGGGCAGGCATCTGAGTCTCCAGGTGACACTGGTGCACAGAGAAGTTTGAGACTCTCTGGGAGCCCACTGTATCTCAGCCTGGGTGACACATTGGGGTCACCGGGGAGCTTTACAATATTTGCAACCTGCGCTTCACCCTCTGGGGGTCAGATCTCACTGGCTCCAGTTGTGACCAGTTGTGACCAGTTGTGACCGGCGTAGCAGGGAACTTTGAGGACTCCAGGGATTCTGACCTGCGGCTGGAAATGAGAATGGCTGCATCCCATCCTGCCTCCCGCTCCCTGAGTTCTCGGACTGCAAAGCAGGCCTGGGCCCTAGGAGAACCACGGAGGGCCACACGGGGCTCGGGAGGTCACAGGCACAAGTCATGGTTTTACAAGTCTCCCCAGCCATGAGCAGCAGGTAGGATGATTGTCCCATTTTACAGATGAGAAACCTGAGGCTCAGAGAGGTTATCTCACTGTTCCAAGGTCACACAGCTAGGAAGCAACTGTTCTGAGAGCCTTCCCAGGATCCCAGTGAGGGAGTAGGCTCACCCCTTCTCCCAGAGGGGCAGAAACTGGTGAAAGGAGGGGTAGGAAAACCTGGGAACCTACTGCTATTAAGACAGATTCTCCCGCTTAGATATTTGCACTGGAAAAGGAGTCCCCAAGTCAAGCTAAAACCTAAGGAACAAAGAGCTAATGCAGGGACCACAGGCAGAGGGGGGCTAGCAGCCTCTCCACTGCCCCCCCCACCCCGGCAATGCCTGTCTCCACCCCAAAGAAGAGTCTGGACTCTGGGTGGCCCCAAGCGAGGATGTGGGACCGCAGGCAAGTATTCTTCGTTGGGGTGGGAGTCCTCCTAAGACCTGGATCCAGCCTGGGGGTCTGCAGGGCCCCTTCGCCTTCCCCCCTCGCCACGGCTCTGAGCCCAAGCACCTCGGTGGCAGCACGTGCTCTGCTTCCCTCCAGTGGTCAGTCGGAGGATAGCACCTTCATCCGTGTGGAGCCGGTGTCCCAGGGACCCCGACACAAGCCACAAAGGGGGAATGGGAGGTGCCCCAGGAGAACGGTTCCTGGGCCAGGAACTCTGGATTAGAGGAGGACGTTGGTCAGACCTCCTGAGAAGTTCAAGGTTTTGACAAGTATTTGCTATCCATTCTCCCCTTATGCCTTAATGACAAGACCTGACTGACTGTGGGCAATGAGGGCCCCTAAGTTATATTCCAAACCTGTTTTGCAACATGGATGACCAATGAGATGTAAATACAGAAATTATTTAGCTGAATCTTCTGGAAAATAACTTAAGCTGGTTGACAGATAGCAAGACCCCCTCCCCCACCCTTTATGTTTGTTTACTCCCCAGTTTCTCCCTGCCTGGAATGTATATGTGATGGCTGGACCTGTGGAAGCTATGATGCAACCACAAGGAGCTGCTGGGATTACAGGTATGCTCCAATCAGGAGTTAAATGACCTGGCACATTTGGAATGTAAGCCACGCACACACTCAGGATGGCAAACTAGAAAGCTAGAAGGAGCCTGGGCCATGGATGACATCATGATGGAACCCTACCAGCCCTGAAGTGCCAATCTTCCGATGTATTTAACCAGGAAACTTCTGTCTTGCTTAGGCCACTGTTATCTTGGGTCCTTGTTATTAGCTGCCAAGTACAACTTAAATGTCATAACACATCCCAGCTCCTTTAGGTTGGTCAAGTGATTTTACCTCTGTGAACCTCAGTTTCCTCATCTGTAAGTTGGAGAGATCAACAGCGTCCACTTCCAAGCACTGAGTCCAGTGCCTGGCACATAGTACCTGCTCAGGAAACGTGTCTGGATGTCACCCAGGCCAGCCTCGGGTCATGGGGCTAACAGCTTCCTGCTCCAGGTACCAGCTGACGGGCTGCCTGACCCACAGACAACAGAGACCCCCCATCCCATGCTCTGCACCCGGCTCACCTCGAGCTCCTTCAGGACAGAGCGGCTGTCATCGTGGGAAGACTGCTGCTGGGATCGCAGGTGGGTGATCTCATCCTGCCGGGGAGAAAATCCACTGTGATGAAACGGGGTGCTCCTCTCCCCTACCACACCTCAAAAGAAGCTGTGCCTCCAGAGGCCTAAGAGGTGTTTTTTTTTTTTTGTTTTGTACTGCCGCAGTCTGGCTGGGCACAAATGCCGCAGTCTGGCTGGGCACACAATCACGAGCCACCACACAGCTTGTAGATTCAAACAGCAACTCTTTATTCCCGAACTCACACCAGCCGTATACAAACACGTTCTGGGGAAATCCACGTTCTCTGCCCAAAATCCACGTTCTCTCCCAAATTCACCTTCACTGGGCTTCTGTCTCCCAAAATATACTGTCTGAATCCCGTGAGAACTCAAGGGGAACTTAGGCAGCAGGATACGCCCTATTCCCAGCAGGAATAATCTTAAACCTTAAACCTGGAACCTAAACTGGGAACGCCCTAAACCCGATTATGTTAAACCGGGAACACCCTAATCCGCCCTGGTCCTTGAGCAAGGTCAACTACATTCAATGTCACTGCAAAATGTCAGCAACATGGGGTACGCTGGCAAGGAAATTGTCATACCTACTTGGCTAATGGCTCCCAGCATTGTACCAGGGATTGAACCCAGGGGCACTTGACCACTGAGCCACCTCCTCAGCCCTTGTTATTTTTTTTTTGAGACAGGGTCTTGCTGAGTTGCTGAGGCTGGCCTTGAACTTGTGATCCTCCTGCCTCAGCCTCCCATCTGAGCTGCTGGGATTACAGGCATGCTCCACCACACCTGGTCCCAATCAGGAGTTAAATGACCTGTTCAAGAGTCTTAGAACCTCAGAGCCGCTCCTAAGCTTCGGAAGTTCTGAGGTTTCTTAATGAAGAGCAGAATGATGGTATGGGAGGGTGTGAGGCATCCATTCTGGAGATTCCCTAGGGGGCTGTCACCAGCATCTTCTGTGAATAGTGGGGACCTTCTACCTGCAGTAATACGGAGTGTGGTCATCACATATGGGTATTAGAATGTGGCTAGTGCCACTGAGGAACTGGTTTTTCAATTTTATTTAATTGCAATGAATTTAAACTTAAATAGCTACATGTGGCTAGTGGCTACTGCACTGGTCTGGGCAGCTCCGGAGCAGGAGTTCTCAGACTCTAGCAAGAATCCCCTGGAGGCTTGTGAAAACGCAGATCACAGAGTTTCTGAATCCAAGAATGTGCATTTCTAACAAGGTCCCAGCTTCAGAGACGACAGGGAAGCCGGGTCTTCAAGTGGTGTATGCCTGTAATCCTGGCAACTTTGGAGGCTGAGGCAGGAGGATGACAAGTTGGAGGCCAGCCTGGGCAGTTTAGCAAGATCCTGTTTCAAAATAAAAAGGGCTGGGGATGTGACTCGGTGGTACAGTGCCCGGGTTCAATCCCAGTACCAAAAAAAAAAAAAAAAAAAAAAAACAACAACAAAAAAAAAAAAAACCCTGGAGTCCTCACATCTTTTGCTATGGCTTGTCCTTGTCCCACTGGGTCTAGAGAGACGCTCCCTCCTGCAGAGTGGAAACTCAGGCCTCACCTGCCCACTCTCCCTTCACCGCGCTCGGCCCGCAGAGCCCATGCAGTGCCGCACTTGACCACCAGGGGGCAGCGGCGATGCGCCGAGCCCGAGAGGCCTGGCGGGCTTGGGCGGGCCAGTAGCGAGCCTGGCGCAGACGACTGGGGAAGAACTCGGCTTCGCGGGGGAATAAGGGCCAGAGTGGTCAGATCTGATTTTCCAAGAGAAACAGGAAATGCGATTTGCATGTGGAATATACTGATTTTTCAAACGTTGGAAACTAATAAATTAGCAAATTAGCAAGTGGAGGAGCAAAAAAGAAGGTAGGCTGCATTTGTCCAGTCTGCAGCCTGGGACCCGCCCTGCAGCAGGGGAATAAGGGCCAGATATATCATAAATAGTAAATATTTTATGCTTTACATCTCTCTGGATTATAAAGTATGCCATGGATTATAAGTGTCCCTACTGGAGATAGAGGGGACCCGAACCCATTAAATGTACGTCTTAAATGAGACACAAATGCCAGTTTCAGAGAAGTTAGATTGTAGGGGGAGTGCGGGGGACACATAGCAATGCTTGCTAGGCTGGTGTGACCTTGGGGCCCTTTTCACTTCAGAGTATGTCTGGAACATCCCAGGGAGGCTGCCCTAGGGAGGGCTGCTGTGGGAACAGGTGGTCCCAGACCCAGGCAAACAAGAGCTGTCCCAACCTGGATCCCCTGGGTCTTCTTGTTCATCATCTCCATGTCGTTGTTGAGCTCCATGATGTAAGTAAACCGGGCAAAGTTCTTCTCCTCCTTGGCCAGGAATTCCTCAATGAGCTGGCTCAGGTTCCCATCCTCCACCAGCTTCATCAGCCGGAGGTGGGCCACCTGGTAGCTCTCAAAACTCTCTCCCTTGCTATTCTTCCTTTGCCTTTTTGTCTTGAGAGCTAGAGAAGAAACAGTGACAGTGAGGAGCCCTTCTGCTCCGGGTCAGGCAGATAGCATGTGCTCCACAGCATGGTGGCCCTGTCCCGGGAGGGCGGGCGCTGGGTTTTTCCAAAAGATGGATTACAGGCGTGGGCCACTGCACCGGGCTTCTGTGTTTCCACTTCACCAAGACCTAATTCAGTATTCACTAAGTGCCAGACCCTGGGCGAGGCTCTGCTGACACAAAACCCTGGCCCCAGGGAGCTTTTCAAGGAGGAGTCAGACAAAGAGAGGAAAGAAAACAAGATATACAAGTAAACAGAAGAAGAAATCCGCTTATTACCATTGCGGCTGGAAGAAGGCACATCCGGCACGGAGATGGGGGTCCTGCGTTAGGTGGGTAGCCAGGGAAGGCCTCTCTGTAGAGGTGACGATTGAGAAGAATGAAGGTCAAGGCAGTGGCCAAGTTAGTCTGGGGACAGAAGATTCTTAGGAGGGCTCAGAGCTTGGTGAGTTCAAGGAATGAGAACCTTCAAGGAAGTTCTTCTCTGAGTCTCACTCTCACTACCCTAGAATCACAGAATCCCTGAACCTAGACTTATCTCTCTGATTTGGCCTCCACATGGCAATCAGAAGGTTCTTTCTAGGTCTTTCTGGGCACATGACATGATGTGGCTCACATGATGTGGCTCCTCATGGTCCTTGGGGTCAAGCTGAAGTTTCTCAGCATCATTTATGATCTGGTCTCCTCCAGGGCCTCCTGTGACGGGTTCCCTCGTGTCACCTCCTCCAACAGGCCCACCCTGACCACCCTAGATAAAGCAGCCCTGGGTCACTGCCTGTCAATTACCCTCTTTTATTTTCTTTGTGCTCTTGGGTTTCTGAGAACCAAAGAATCAACTTTAAAAAGAAGTTTAAGAATCAGCTTAACTTCTGTGTTTTATTTTTATTTTTTTCAAATTGAGGGGTACCAGGGATTGAGCTCAGGGGCACTTGACCACAGAGCCACATCCCCAGCCCATTTTTGTATTTATTTAGAGACAGACTGAGTTGCTTAGGGCCTCGCTGTTGCCAAGTCTGGGTTTGAACCCGCGATCCTTCTGCCTCCGCCTCCGGAGCTGCTGGATTACAGGCGTGGGCCACTGCACCGGGCTTCTGTGTTTTCTCACTTGTTGGATCCCCTGAAGGGTCAACTCTGTGAGGACAGGATCTCTGTCTTATTCCCACTGTGTCCTTTCTGCCTCTCCAGCTCCTGGCATGTGGTCAGTTGGTCCCTCAGTGTCCATGGAGGACTGACTCCAGGACCCCTCTGCACTCCAGCCCAGCCGTCCCACCCCCAGCCTTGCCTTGGCTGCTCTTGCTATCTGGATGCCTGGTGCCTGCACCACTAGTCTTGTGTCCCCTCTCCTGAGACCTTCGTTGGCCTCCTCCATCCCGTGTCTGTGTTTCCTCCCAAGGGTCTGCCCAGTGCGAAGTGTTTGTGTCCTTTGTATGTGTGTTTTCTTTTCTTTTCTTTTTTTTTTTTTTTTTTATGTATGTGTGTTTTCCAGGGCTCTGTACCCAGAATGTAAGCCACACGACATCAGGGCTGTTATGGTTTGGATGTGATGTGTCCCCCAGAAGCCCAGACGTGAGACAAGGCAGGAAGGTTGAGAGGTGAAGTGACTGGCTTATGAGGGCCTCAACCTAAATGGTGCACTGACCCCGAGAGGGTGGTAGCTGTGGGCAGGTGGGTGTGGCTGGAGAAGGTGGGTCATGGGTGTGATCTGGGGGTATATGTCATCCTGGGTGACATCCTGCTTCCTTGTGGCCGTGTCCCAGCTGCCCTCCTCCGCCACCCTCTTCCGCCGCCATCCTCTCCCGCCATGATGTGAACCTCACCTTGGGCCCAGAGCAATGGGGTGAGCCATCCATGGACTGAGACCTCTGAAACTGTGATCCCCAAATAAATTTTTCCTCCTCCAATTTTTCTTGCCAGATCATTTGGTCACAGTGATAAAATAATTAAAAGCTGACTAACAAAGGGTGAACACAGTTGTGGTCACTGCTCCCCTCTGGTCTCCAGCATGGTGCCCGTTTCAGGCTGTAGTCAGGAAGTCTACTAAAGATTAGAAATGGATCAGGTGGGTGGACAGTTGGATGAGGGGTCCAGAGATCACAAAGAACATGACCCTGACAGATCACTCTGAGGGCAAAGGGCACAGGAGGGACAGGACTAAGAATGAGGAGAGTAGTGGTGGGGGCGGACACGTCTGGGAGGGAGCCCTGGACCTGCCACTCACATTGCCATGGACCTCTGGGGGTCAGTGACAGAGCCCACTTCTCATGCTGTCATGGGGTCATGTGGAACTCACATGTGCCAAGCACCTAGGAGAGGAGCTTGCACAAGCTGGTGGCCCCGTAGACGGACTGGCTCCAGGACCCCTGGATGATTGGCAGATGAATAGAGGGGTGATGGACAGGTGAACAAATTGGTGGGTGACTGACTGGGTGGCTGGGTGGGTGGGTGGACACAGGCCCAAAAGGTGAAAAAGCTGTGGGTCGTTATCTTAGAGGAAGACATGGGCTCCTCAGAAGCTCTTCCAGCAATGACTGACCAGGAAGAGGCAGGAAAAAAACAGGGAAGAATGAATCCAAGGGCCCGAGGTGCAGCTCAGCAGGTCCTAGGCCCTGGATCCCCTCCCAGCACCAGAGAAAATGAAAACCAACATAGCGGAGGGGGGGGGAGGCTCTGGGAAGGGTGTGGCCTAGCAGGCCTCCCTCCCACGGCTCCCCATGGTCCTTGGGGAGTTTCTCAGCGTCATTTATGATCTGGTCTCCTCCGGGGCCTCCTGTGCTGTCGGCTGGCATCCCAGGACTCAGGGTGAACGGTCCCGGTGCTTGCCCTAAGTGGTTAGGGGGCTCACCGCGCTGCACCGCCATGCCTGCCCTTGGGAGCACACGACTGTGCTGTGTGCTAGGCACAGGAGCCTAGGTGACAGGTCCCCAGGAACACAGTCTGTGTGTGCGCCCCTCATAAATGATGTGTGCCAGGTAAGGGAGGGGTCATTGCTCTGTATGGCTCTCCGTGAAGTGTGCGCCTCTGGTCTCCACCCCTCGGGCCCTTGCCTCCTGTCGATTTTGTGCCCTTTTACTGTGATACATCACCGCCATGACTGTGACCCTGTGCGGAGTCCCTTGGGTCCTCTTGGTGAGTCATCAAACCTGGCCTGGTCTAGGACACCCTGACACATAGATACTGCTTGGGACATGTTTATCCTAAAAATCTGGGCATTGTTTCTCTGAAATTTGAATTTAACTAGGCATCTTTTTTTTTTTAATTCTTTTTTTAGTTGTAGATGGACCCAGTCTCTTTATTTATTTTTATGTGGTGCTGAGGATGGAACCCAGGGCCTCAAGCATGTGAGGCAAGCGCTTTAGCGCTGAGCCCCAGCCCAGCCCTATTATTTTTTTGTGCTAAATTTGGCGATGCTACCACAAGGAGACTGGGGAGCTCCGGGGGGTGGGGTGGGGGGTGGGGGAGTGGTGGGTGTGTGGGGGTGTGGGGAGGTGTGTGGGGGTGGTATACCTTCTTTCTTTTTCGCGTCCTCCTCCAATTCCATGCGGTCCTTCAGCTTGACGTGCAGGAAGGACTTGAGCTTGGCCTCGTGGTCATAGAAGGACTTGAGCTTGGCCTCGTGGTCGTAGAAGGACTTGAGCTTGGCCTCGTGGTCGTAGAGCCGCTCCAGCTCACGGATCTCCAGGTTGTACTCAGAGATGTCCTTCTGCTGGCGGTCCTTCATGGCAGCCATGCGGGCCATGGCCTGCATGCTGCGAGGATGCAGGGGCTGAGGTCCCCAGGCACCTCACTCTCTTCCCTTCTCCCTGTGGCCCCGGGGGCTTCCTGTCTGGCCAGCAGCCACCAGGTCTCCTACTGACCAAGGACTTTAGGAGTGGAACAGACTAACTTACTGGAACAACTGGAGCTGCAAGCTCTAGGCCATGCACAGGAAGTGTGTTTTCCCATTGTCATCTCTGTCTCATCATCATCCTCACTACCAGCACCACTGTCATTATCATAATCATCACCAGCATCATCACCACCACCATCACCATCATCACCATCACCACCATCGTCACTGTCACAGCCATCACCACCATCATTATCACCATCACCATCACCACCATATCATTACCATCATCACCATCACCACCACCATTATGTTACCACCATCACTACATCACCATATCATCACCATCACCACCACCATCACCATCACCACCATATCATCACCATCACCACCACCATTACCATTACCACCATCACCACCATCACCAGCACCATCAACACCATCAATTACCACATCACCATCAATATCACCACCATCACCATCACCACCATCATCAGTGTCACAGCCATCACCACCCTCACCATCACCACCATCATTATCACCATCACCATCACCACCACCATCATCACTATCATCACCATCACCATCCATCACTATACCATCACCATCACCATCACCACATCACCATATCATCACCATCACCACCATTCACCACCACCATCACCACCACAATTACCATATTACCATCAACATCACCACCATCACCATCAACACCATATCATCACCATCAACAATGTCACAACCATCACCACTCTCATCATCATCATCACCATCACAACACCATCACCATCATCGCCATCACCATCATCACCATCAACATCATCATCATCAACATCACTACCGTCATCATCACAGTCACCACATCACAATTAACATCACCACTTCCACCATCAGCACCGTCATCACCACCACCACCATCACCACATCATCATCAATATCACCACCGTCATCATCACCACATCACCACCACCACTACCTGACAGTCACCATGACCCAGGCACTCCTTCATCTTATTGACCCTCTTTCCCACCTAAAGAGATCCTACAATGATGTGAAACGATGGAGCAAAGATTCAAGTCCAGATTCCTCTCACTCTAACACCTGCTCTCTCCACAGCCCAACTGCAGGCCACAGAGAGGCGATGGAGACAGTCCCTCAGGACCAAAGGCAGGGGCTCCCGAGGGGACAGTATCAAATAGAGGTCTGCGTATTAACTCCAGCACACCCTCCACTTACCTGGATTTCAGGTAAGTATTTTAGTGTCTCTAAGCCTCCTTGTCCTGGTCTGTAAAAGGGGGACCTAGGGCCGCTGTGAGGGCTAAAGTCACACACAGCCTCTGGCCTCAGCTGCATGCTGTCAGTGCTCAGAGTCATTGGGTTTATGGTCTAAGGTCCCCCAACACACCGCAGTGGGCACCTCCCCAGCACACCTCTGCTCATAGGCCTGAGAAGACTGCTCAATTGCTAAGTTCATGGTTTTCTTCTGCGACAACAGGCTCTGGCACAGCTGCTGGTAGATGTTGTCATAAGTGGCCTTCTCAAACCGCAGGTTCTCAATCTCCTGACGGAGCTTGGCGTTGCTAGTCAGCATCTTATCAAAGTGCTCAGTGACCTGTTGGAAGGGCTGTGTTTCAAAACAGGGCTGCTCTCTGGGCTGTAAGACAAGCGTCCAGAAGGCAGATGGAAGGTGGGAAGGTCCCACACGCTGCCTCACATCCCAGGCCATGGAACAACCATTGGGGAGCACCGGGTGATGGTGGAGTGGGCCACCAACTGGCTAAGTGGCCTTTGCTGGATTCTTTTCTCTGGATTTCAGTTTCCTCAATGACTTTTAGACCTAATTTCCAGTTTGGGGTCACTACATGAGAGACAGGAACAAGTTAAATGACACCATCAGAAACAACTGGTCAAGCTGGCCATGTGGCACATGCCTGAAATCCCGGTGACTCTGGAGGCAGGTGTAGGAGGATCGCAAGTTTGAGGCCAGACTCAGCAACTTAACAAGACCCTGGTGCTTACAGCTAGATGATTCTCTGTGGTGGGGGCTGGGCTGGGCTTCTTAGCATGTTAAATATCACTACCACCCACCCCCAATCTAGCTGTGACAAGCTAAAGTGTGTCCCTCAGAAGGCAATGTCCCTCTAGGGGCAAAATCATTCTTGATTAAGAGCCACTATTTTAAATTTAAAGAAACTTAAAAGACCTAACAATTGTATGAACCTTGTTTGAACCAACTTTTAAAGGACATTTTTTGGTTCAATTAGAGAAATTTTAGTAGGGATGGGGTATTGGGTCATGTGAAGGAAATACTCATTTTGTAAGATGTGATATTGATATTGTGATTATGAAAGCAACTGTTTAATTGTAAGAGGTGAAACTGAAGAAATCAGGGCTAAAATGTCATGATACCTATAATTTACTTTAAAATACTCCAGGGTGAAAAACAGTAAAGCCATTAAAGCAAATCATTAACAATTATTAGATCAAAGTGATAGGTATGTGGGGGTTCATTATTTTATTCCCTCTAATTTTTTTTGTACATCTTCATAAATTTGTCTTAGTTTTTTTAAAGAGTTTTTTTTTTTAAGTGATGTGGGTTACACTATGGGAATATGGGTTGGTGCAGTCACTATGGGAAACTTTATGGAAGTTTCTAAAGAAATTAAAAGTAGAATGACCCTAAGACCCTCTTCTGGTATGAGCCCAAAGGAAATGTGATTGGCAGCTGGGAGCAGGCAGCCTTGCTCGCTGTAGCTGAGGCACAGCAACACCTAGTGTCCATGACGCGTGAATGGATCAAGGAACTTGAACACATGCATGCATGCACACACATACACACGATCAATATTTAGCCTTAAAAAAAAAAAATCCTACCATTTGCCACAGTATGAGTGGATCTGGAGGACATTACGCTACGTGAAATAAGCCAAACACAGAGGGACAAATGCTGTGTGATCTCACTTACGTGCAGGGTTGGCCACAGAACAGAAGTCACGTGACAGAGAGAAAGACAGTGGTTACAGGGAGGGGTGGGGAGCTTCAAGTCAGAGGATTCGAGGGAGCAGACGTTTCAGATGAACAAGTTAGAGTCGCAATGTGAGGATGATGGGTAATAAAGTCCTACTGTGTTTGGAATCCCTGGGAAGTGAGTAGATTGTAGCTACTGTCACCACAAAAACACACACAACCATATGACGTGATGGATATGTTAATTTCCTTTGCTACAGTCACCACTTTACTCTCCACATGTATTCCAGAACATCACCAACTATGCCTTAAATATACATGATAAAGCTTATTTTTAAAAATAATTTTTTTAAGTTTTTTTTTTTTTAAGGTGATGTGAGCCAGGTATGGTGATGCAGATCTCTAATCCCAGCGACTCTGGAGGCTGAGGCAGGAGGATTGCAAGTTTGAGGCCAGTGTCAGCAACTCAGTGAGGCCCCTAAGCAACATAGTGAAACCCTGACTCGAAATAAAAAATATAAAAAGGGTTAGAGTGAATTTCTCCCATAGACACGGAAAAAGAAACAACTACAAAAGAGATTCCTGACAGTAAGGGCTTTGATCCCATCAGAGGTTTTCAAAGCACATTATGAGAGATGTTAGGTTTCTGCAGGGTCAAGGCAGGCTTAATTGAGGTAGCCAGCCATAAAATCTAAGGGAGCTCTCGTGGTCAAGTGTCAACACAACATCTCCCCAAGCCTGAGCGTGAGCACCTCCTTAAATTTTAAACCCTGGACTCTTGGCAGGTTTCCCTGTGGGGTTCTCCAGCTACCACTCAGGGGAGGGGAGGCCAGGGAACAGAGGTTCTTACTCTACACGAACTCGATTGTGCCATAAAAGATGTGACCTACTGGGAGGGCTCTCAGGCTCTCTGGAGTAGGCGGAGATTTCAGGGTCATGGGTATTCTGGGATCCGGAAGTCATCTTTAGAGATGGCCCCTAATCCACTCGAATGCATAGCCAGTCCTGTCCAGTGTGAGGGGAAGAGGGGACCAGTTTGGGATACAAAATCATATCTCTCCGAGACATAAGAGGGGACACCTCGCTGCAGAGTGCCTGGGTAACGCCTGGTGGTCAGAGTTTGGGGGAGGCTAAGAGTTTTGCACAGTGAGGCAAGGACCTGTCCCCCTCTGGATGCAGGAGCTGCTGGGCTGTGAAGTGTCTCCACCCAGCCTTCCTCCCCCTTCTCCTGATCCTCCAGGGGGAACCACCTCTCCTCACTCTGCTGCCACACAGTTTAGACTGGGCTGTCCCCACTCTCTGCTACCACTCTGGGGGAGAGAAAGCCAACCAAGAAGAGTCACAGGCCTCAGGTCCCTGTATTCCATTCTTCTAACCACAGTGATTGGCTCAAGGGTGGGCACATGATCCAAGCTGATCCAATGGGAACCCCTCCCCCGGGACAGGCATATTAAACCCTTAGGAAAGAGATGCTCCCTTTCTGCTGGCGTTTGATCATGTCTGGGGCTACCTAAGGATGACATTTACCCAGGGGAGAGATGGACAGAGAAGATGTCCAAAGGACATGTTTGGAGCACCTGCATCCAGCTATGCCTGAAGGCTCCACTTCTACCTCTGAGTTTTTCAGTTCTTGGACCAACACTTTCCTTTTTGTCATTGTTCTTTGGGGGTTTTGTTTGTTTGTTTAAAAGTCAGTTAGCAATTTAGAAAATCCTACTTAATACAAAAGTCATTGTGAATTGAGGATGATCATGTAAGGCCTAATAGCTAAGAGGATGATGTCGTTCAATAGCACAACAGTAAGTCACTGGCTATGACAAGAAGCAAGGTCTCACTGCCATGGTGGAATCTAATTCTGCTTGAAGAGGGTAGGCATCCCCCGGACGGTGGGGGTGGGGGTGGGGCGGGGCCGTGGAAGGAGAAATGGGAGTGGCTATACCTGCCCTGGGCCCGGCCTGGGGGAGTTCTTTGAGCTGTGCAAACCCTTGGNTATCTGTTTCTGCAGTTTCTGTGGGTTGTTGGCCTTCTGCATTTTTGTGAAGATCTGTTTTTGGCTTGAGATTTTTTTTTCCATCTGAACAATCTGCAAAAGAGAGACGGAGCTCGAGAGCAGGCAGCTGTGTTAGCATCTGTAGGGGTATAGATTCCACAGTGGGCTTGCTGAAGAGGGCTAACGCAGAGATGGAAATACCCTTTCTTGTCCTGTCAATTCTTCTCTTTTGGATGTCTGCTCAGTTCAGCTTAATCTTAGTTTTGGGTAAAATGAGGCAATTTAGAGTGTAGGATCTTGGGCTGGGGCTAGGGCTCAGTGGAAGCGCACTTGCCTGGCATGTGTGAGGCACTGGGTTCGATTCTCAGCACCACATAAAAATAAAGGTCGGCCAACAACTAGAGTGTGGGATCTCACCTGTGCATGGAAATTCCACTCACCTGTGGGTATGGACTCTGCCTCCCTAAGCCATGGTCTCTAGCAGAAATGAGTGTACCCCAAGGGGCCATCTGGGACCTTGAGCAGGTGTTGTTTGGCTCTTGCAGAGCAAGGGTACTTTGGGCATTTAATGGGTTGGTCACAAAATGTCACACATGTCATGACATGTGAGACAGCATCAGGCATTCAAGATGTGTCTCCCATCCCTTCCATCCCTTGGGACTTCCCAATGCCATCTGGACACTACAGAGATTAAAAAAAATGCCTTTATTTCACGTATTTATTTTTATATGGTGCTGAGGATTGAACCCAGGGTCTTGTACATGCGAGGCGAGTACTCTACCACTGAGCCACAAACCCAGCCCCTCAAACTGTGTTTTTGTTTTTTTCTTTGCAAGAGTAAAAGGAGTACAATTTATTCAAGAACAGAGCTCTTGAAAGGTGAGAGCAAGTTGCCAGCAAACTGTCTTTTCCATGTAAATACACTGTATTTTTCATTCAATTCTAATAAAACACTGACTGATCCAGGAACAAAGTGACTTTATAAATCAGAAGAAAGGGCTGGGGATGTGGCTTAAGGGTAGCCCACTGGCCTGGCATGCGTGAGGCACTGGGTTCAATCCTCAGTACCACATAAAAATAAAGATGTTGTGTCCACCTAAAACAAAAAAAAATTTTAAAAAAATAAAATAAATCAAAAGAAAGCAGTTGGACTGAGGCCACAGCTCAGTGGCAGAGTGTTTGCATGTGGGAGACAATGGGTTAGATTTCGGCAAAAAAAAAAAGGGGGGGTGCAGGAGATGTAGCTCAGGTGGTAGAGGGCTTGCCTTGCATGCACAAGGCCCTGGGTTTAATCCCCTGTGCTACACACACAAAATAAATTGTTCTGGAACTTTACCAAGAGTTGGTCACCATGAAAACAGCAGCCCTTGGCCAAATCCTGCCCACTGTTTGTTCTTATTAATAAAGTTTTATTGGGACACATCCACAGCCATTCACTTACGTATTGTTAAGGCTGCTGCCTTCAGGCTACTCAGGTGGAGTGAGGTTGTTTCAACAGAGACTATAACTTACAAAGCTGAAGTATTGACTGTTTGGGCCTCTACAAAATGAGTTTCCTGGCCCTGTTCCCGATATACCACACTAGAACATTCAAATATGGAAATAAATTTAATTGTAGTGTAAATAGCTTTTCTTTTATTTCTTCTTTACACTATAATTAGGGCATCACAATGATTTAAAAGAGTAAGTAAGCGGAACTTCGTATCATCTGTGAATTACAACAGGGTATTTATTGGTTGTTGAAAAGGGGTCTTGGCAAAGGATGTCGAATGAAAGGAGCCAGACATGGAGACATACTTTGAAAGTGGCCATTTACATGCTGTTCTATATGCAGGCAGAACAAATCCATGATGTGGGGATTAGGACAAGGGTTCCTCGGGAGTAGTTAGTGGAAGGGAAACGGAGGCAAGGCCCTGGTTTTAGGAAAGTCAAGTTCCTTGGTGAAGCCAGAGAAAGCAGTTTCAGTGGAGGGGACGTTGCTCCGAACACTGGGGACAGAAGTGGAGACAGCCCCAGCCCTAGAAAGGGAAGCAGAGAAAGTAGAAAAATCTCCCTGAAACTTCTAGAAAGGGGGAATGTGGGCAGTCACCTGCAATCCCAGGAGGGTTATGTTTTGTGTTTTGCTTGGTTTTTAGGTTATTTGAAGGAGGGGAAGAGAGGGACCCCTTGGAGAAAGAGAGGTAGGTGGAGAGCTAGGGGGCAGTTGCTCTGAGGCAAAGTTTCTTGGGGACAGGGGCTAGGGAGACCTTGCTCAGGAGACCTGGCCTTGTAGACCAGGTCACCTCCTCCTCTGAAGCAAGCAGATATGGCTCAGGGTGGAGGGACGCAGGGGGAGACACGGGGAAGGCCTGGCTGCCACAATCTTGACATCATCCACCTCTGTCCAGGGGACTTCTTGTTAAGAAAAAAAAGAAAAAGAAAAAAGAAAACCCAAATAACTTAAATGCCCTGTGTTGTCCTGAATGGAATCCTGGGAGTGAAAAAGGACATGAATGGAAACACCAGTGAAATCCCAATAAATATGGTAGTCAGGTTCACAGTCATGTGCCAGGGTGGATTTCCTGGTCCTGATGAATGTCCTAAAGTAACCTAAGGTGAACAGCAGCATGAAGGGCCTGTAGGAAGCCTCTGTGTTAGCTTTTTAACTAACAATTTTTAACTAATAATTCTGTGGATTTAGAATTATTCCAAAATACAAAGTTTACTTTAAAAAAATAGATAAATAAATACCCCTTGACTGGAGCCCCTTGGTTAGGTATTATGTTACCTGCAGCCCAAAGCATGCCTAACAGACACACTGTCCACTTTCTCCAATAGGACAATGAGCTGACTCTGATTTCAGATAAGTGAAATACACCCCATCCCAGCTGGCAGGGGAGAATTTTGATGTCTCTATCCTTCAGCCCCAGAGTCCTACAAATGCCCCCCCCTCGGGGTCACTGTCCCTTAAACCTCACTCCATAGATGTTCAAATGTGTCATTTCCACCCTCTGCTAGAAATGGGCACAGCCAGCTGCAGTGTGCTCAGTCTACACCTAGGCAAAGATCCTTATTCTCCACCCACTCGTCAGCCCCACTGAGAAGGAGCAGTTTGACCAGAGTCCCAGGATTCCCCAGGCTAGCCTGAAAATGTCCTCTGAAGAAAAGTGCCCTTCGAGACAGGCGAGGACCAGGTCCCAACTGTATCAGGGGCACTTTATCTTCTGGGGTTTGAGCTGTGACTAAGGGGTGAGGCTTTCTGGGGAGAACCTGGTATGTAAAGAAAGCAAGGAAATAAGGGGTCACCACCATTTAATCATCCCTTCAGAGTGAGAAGTTTGTCTAGAGGCAGCTGCTAGAATTCACCTTGGAGGATGATCTGAAGCCCAGGTCCTGTTCTGGGTTTGAGGGGTCCTCAGTGAAGGAGGCTTTGGTGCCTCGGGGTGAGTGACAGAGCTTGTCACCCACACTGAGTCTGCCTCTGGCTGGGGTCAGAGACCCCTGAGCCAAGATTAGGCTGCTGAATTCTGGAAGCAGTTGTGTCAGGGGTCCTGTGTCAGCACCCCTGAGTTTCAATGCCCTTCATTTGTCCCCACACCTTCGTGAAGTCTCTAGGGCACAGTCCCAGCTGTCACTTTGAGACACAGAAAGATAAATCTATTGCCTGCAGTCGCAAGCTATGGCCAGATGGCTGGCATGAAATAGCAATGTGAGCCAACTAAAAGAAAACACATGGGCTGGGGATGTGGCTCAAGTGGTAGCGCGCTCGCCTGGCATGCGTGCAGCCCGGGTTCGATCCTCAGCACCACATACAAACAAAGATGTTGTGTCCGCCGAAAACTAAAAAAAATAAATATTAAAAAAAAAAAATTCTAAAAAAAAAAAAAAAAAAAAAAAAAAAATAAAAGAAAACACATACCTGGGTTTCAGGGGGAAAAAAAAAAAAAACAATAACACAGAGTGGTTGCACACCTGTAATCCCAGCCACTCAGGAGGCCAAGGCAGGAGGATCGAAAGTTAAAGGCCAGCCTCAGCAACTTAACCAGGCCCTAAGCAAATTAGACCCTGTCTCAAAATAAAAAGGGCTGGGGATGTGGTTCAGTGGTAGAGCAACTCTAGGTTCAGTCAGTCTCATCCCCCTCAAAATAAAACAGGCTGGCAGAGTGCTGAATTGTGCATCTGGAATGCTTCCCTAAAGACCTGTGTGTTAAAGGCTTGTTCCCCGAGAGAGGTGCTATTAGGAGCTGTGCCACCTTTAAGAGGTGGGGCCTAGCGAGAGGTCTGCAGGTCAAGGGGGCGTGTCCTGAGGGGGCTGGCAGGACCCAGCCCCTTCCTCTCCTTCTCTTTTGCTCCCTGGCTCACCACCATGAAGTGCTGCCTCCACGCCCTGACATCGCTGCTCTGAAGGGATGCTGCCCTCTTCACTGGTTACCCTGGAGCCACCAGCCTCTGCTCCTCCTGATTAAGTTCGCCATCCTGGCCCCTTTGGTGTCTCTAAGGCAGGAGCGGCTCTGGCGATGCTGGGAAGAGCCAGGAGCCTTGGGCTGAGCCGAAGGAGGAATGGATTCCCCAGCCTGGCGCTGTCTTCCAACACACTTGCTACATCCTCCCGGGGCCAGGCAGAGCCCCGTGAGGCTCCAGCGACCTCCTGCAAGGGCGAAGCTCTGTCCAGGGGTGGAGGACACAGGAAGGGAATTCTGGAGCCTGCCCGTCCTGGGATGAGACGCAGCCAAGAGGCTCTGTATGGGGCCGTGACACCACGATCTTTTGAGGATCCCACACTAGGTTGTCCTCGCCTAGTGCTTCTCAAGACCCGTGTCCCATCTTTTCTTCAATTTCCCTCTTCACTTTTTGCCTCCTTCCTCACCCACCCATCCATGCTTATTAAACACCTGTTCCCGTGCCAGACAAGAGAAGGGCGGCAAGCAAGGCGGATGGTCCTCGCGCTCAGAGAATGATAAGCCAGTCTTGGAAGTGAGCCTGGGAGGGCAATGAGCAAGGTGCTCCCGGCAGGCTCAATAGGGCCATCTAGTGCCTGAGAAATAGTGCCTGAGCTGGGACCTTAGGGATGAATAGGAGGTCACCAAGCACAGAGGATGGGAAGGGCACCCCAGCAGAGGAACAGCATCTGCAAAGGCCTGATGAGAAGGAGGGCACTGTGGAATCAAAGGACATGAGGACCGAACACCCAGGTGCGGGTAGGGGATGGGGAGGCAGGAGGGCCACGGTGCAGCAAGGCCCAAGCCCACTAGAGCATTTGGCCTGACCGCAGAAGATCACTGTCTGAGGCAGAGAAAAGATGTAATGAGATCTTTTGGATTCATTCAACCAGTTAATATTTATTGAGAACTTGCTGTGTGCCAGACAGGTGTGGGAATGGGCATTACCACGGGGACTGAGAGGACATAGTCCTACCCTAATGGATCAGACAGACTGATGAGACAGACATTAAGCCACCACGTCTCAAGGCAGAATTGCAACTGTGAGAAGAGCTTAGGAGGGAGGTGCCATGGGTGCCTTTGAAGAGGGTAAGGAAATGTGTTTCCCACCTGGGTGACCAAAGTCTTCCCTCCAGGTCTAGAGCCCTGATTGCCTGAGATCCAGTTTCTCTCCTTGGAGGGCCAGTGATTGACTAAGCTGACATGGTCTCTTCCTCTCCTTTCCTCTGTCTACGCTGAAGGAGGGCTGGAGCGGGGATGCAACTCAACAATGGGAAACCGCACCAAGGCCGGGTTTTTGTGTTTTGCAGAACCACTGCCTCAAAATCTACTCCCTACCCTTTTCCATGCCAGAGACTGAGCTGCAAGGATTCAAGATGGCTCCCTAAGCAAGGATTGGAGGGTTAAACAGAGAGGAGTCGGGTCTTCCCTTCCTCCGGCTTGCTCCAGGTCCACCCCACATGCCCCCTGTAGCTGTCCTGCAGACTCTCAATGTGCTCACTCACACCCTTGAAAAGAGCCCCGCCTAAACCCTGGCCCAATGCCTGCTACTAAGGGTGCTGCCTGCTCCCGGACAGCAGCCTAACCCGTAGAAGAAGATACACTGTACCCTGGAGAAAAGACACATAGAAGGCCCCCAAGAAGACAATTGGGGTGGTGATGGGGGAGCATGTGCAAAGACCCTGAGGTGAGCCAGAAAGGTGGGCAGGGATGGACCATGCAGGGCACTTCAATGCATAGTCAGGGACATGATCATTAATGCCACCCAGAAAATCTTAACTCTTTGCCATGGGAGGGTGGCACTTCCTGGACACCTGTGTGGATGGGTAGAGTCACATGACTATCTTGAGCCAATAAGGCTCCAGGGCCAGTGTGAGGCCCTCCAGAACTCTCTTCCCTGACGTAATACCTGGCAGTGTTCCAAATGGGTGCTGCCCACCCCTGGCCACCCATGGTACATATGCAGGAAGAGGCCTTCACTGTTTGAAGGCATGGAGCCTGGGGAAGGGTGGCGTTCGCTGCTGCAGCCTGACCCCACTGCCCCTGGTTGATGCCCCAAGGACAGGATTGTGGTGTCCTGGGATTAAGCCCAGAAACTAGGAGCCCCGAGGACACAAGGGTGGCAGCATTTAGGGGAAGTCAGGAGAAGGACAGAGTCAGTCTGCCTAAGGCATCCTGGGAATGCCTCCTCCCCTCCTGCTCTGGGTGACCTTTGAGTCGCACCTTCTCGTCCAGCTCCACCAGCAACTCCTTCATGGACTTAATCATGGCCTCGTAGTCTTCCCTGGCCTGCAACAGGAAACGCAGCTCAAGGTAGTTTTTCTGATTCAGATCCAAGTTCTTCGAGGACTTCAGGAGACTCAAAACCAGGGTGATCTCATTCTGCTCTGCTTGCAGGGCCTGGATTTCCTTGCTGTTGGAAAAGCAGCCTGCGGTTAACCTGGAACCTCAGGAATTACTTTCAAGGAACATTCTAGACACTGTAACCTGGGAAATGTGTTTCCCACCTGGTTGACCAAAGTCTTCCCTCCAGGTCTAGAGCCCTGATTGCCTGAGATCCAGTTTCTCTCCTTGGAGGGCCAGTGATTGACTAAGCTGACATGGTCTCTTCCTCTCCTTTCCTCTGTCTACGCTGAAGGAGGGCTGGAGCGGGGATGCAACTCAACAATGGGAAACCGCACCAAGGCCGGGTTTTTGTGTTTTGCAGAACCACTGCCTCAGTGTCCTTTGGGAGCCTGGGGAAATGCAGAATCTCAGGCCCCAACCTGGGACCTAGTGGATCAGATGCTCCTTGAGTGTTCCGCAGGCTCATAGAAGTGTTGGAAGCAGGGCTCAGAATGCTAAAGAATGTTCTAGGGAAGGGCTTGGCAAACCTCGTTCTATAAAAGGCCAAAGAGTGAATATTTTAGGCTTTGGGAGCCACAGGTCTCTCTTGAAAGCTCTGAATTCCCCTACAGTGTAAAAGTGGCCATAGACAATGCATAATCTAATAGGTATGGCTGTGTGCCAATAAAACTTTATTTACAGAGAGAGGCAGCCAGCCAGATCTGAACCCTGGGCCATGGCCTGCCAACCACTGTCCTGTAGGACATTCTGTAAGGATGGGAATGTCCTCTATCTGCACCATCCAGGAACACCCATGGAGGCTCATGTGGCCAGTGCACATGGGAAATGTGACTCGAGCAACCAAAGAACTCTGTTTTCGATTCATTTAATCAGTTGCAACTTCAATAGTCACACATAGCTGGTGACCAGAGCACCTAGTCTTCTCAGCTTGCAACTGGACTTTCTCCCCTTCTTCAGCCCCTCCTGGAAGGGGGTCTTCCTTAAGGTGGAGAGAAAAGAAAGACCTCTCTACCTGAATCAGGCATTTGGTACGGTGGTTAAAGCTAAAGGAAGGTTTGTCTGTTGTAGACAGCTCGGACTGGGTAAGAGAGTGAGGTACCCCTAGATTTTAAAAGTGCTCCCTCTCAGGGTGGTTTAAGTGAGGGGTGGGCACTTGGAAAAAGTGCCCGAGGGCCCTGCCCTCAGTTCTGGCTCTATTTATAGGTGCTAACTGTAAAGAAACTAGACTCCCTGCTCTTCCACCCTTCCCTTCAGTTCCACCAAAGTGAAACCAGATCAAATGGGGCGAAGTAGCCACACCAGGAAGGAGGCATCTCTTGATGTCCACCAGGCGTCTATTGGGAGTCAGATGGCCAGGCACAGATGTGCAGGTTGTGGGCAGCACCACCCTGGAGAATGCCCACAAAGCATCACAGATGTGTTGATTACACTTTTCTAGGAGACACTTTTTCTTGTTCTAATAAAATCCCTACGTAATGACCATTTTTCCAACAGATGGCAGTAAAGTGTCTTGGGAAAGGATGCCTTTTAAAAATTCACAGGGATGTCCCATGTGGACCAGCCCCGGCCCTGATTAAGTGAATCCAAGGGAAATCTAAGGAACCGTTTTCTCCATCCTTTGAACTTCACGCATCATCCAACAGTGAGATTTTCTAACAGTGAGCTTTCTGTAAACAATACGGATGTAGCTAAGGCATTAGATTCCCGCGGAGGGAATCTCAGAATTCCCGCTTCTGTTTGTTTATTCAACTCTAGGGAACACCTTTCTGTTGACCAAAGAAATACACACACCGTTGTTTCTAGGGCAACCTAGTTTCATATATTCTATCATGAAGTTCCCCTAAGGACGCACAAATAGGGAAGGCCAAGGGTTTGCACAGCTCAAAGAACTCCCCCAGGCCGGGCCCAGGGCAGGGATAGCCACTCCCATTTCTCCTTCCACGGCCCCGCCCCACTCAGCTGATTGGACCATGAATAGACACGTGACCCAAGCGGAGCCAATCACACTTCCCCTCTCTTGGACTTTGGGAAGGATTCCAGACTGTGGCCCTGGGTCACTGGCAAACTCAAGAGTTGGGGACAATCATTTTCTTCCAGCCAAGAATGAAATTCTGAGAGAGGGCAGGAAAGAGAGAGGCACCAGAAAGCCTCCCCTGGGGCCTTCCTGAGGGTGGGCACCCTGCTCCCTGGGGTCCCCTCCGCGCCCTGGACGCTGACAACACGCGCTTCCTGCTGAGGCCGCGTCCAGCGGGTTTCCCCTGGAAGTGGAGCCTTTCGACGAAGGACTGGGTTCAGGAGAAGGTGAGCCCTCGAAGCCCAACCCCGCTGCCCTCCAAGGTCACTCACTGCTGGCTGGAGAGCTTCAGCTGGCTGCGGAAGTTGAAGGACTTGCGACTTTCCACCATTTTTCGGAACTGCAGCCTCAGCTGCCGAAGCTCAGCCTCCGCCAGCTGCTCCTTGGTCTTCTCGGAAAGTTCCGGAGGAGTTACCGAGGTTTTTCTCCTGTGCTTCTTCAACTGGTTGAGATGGTGCGGAGAGCGAGGGGTGAGGTGACCAGAAATGCCCGCATTGGGGCTCAAGGGAGGATGGCTGCCTGCACAGGGCTGGCCATGGCTGGCCACCCAGGACGAGGTGAATGCTCGTCTGCTACATGGAAAAGCGGCCCTGGGTTGCCAGGATGGCGAGATGTCTCCTGTCAACACTGCGTACTCAAGAGGTTCCTTGCTATGTTGGGAAGAGGGTATTCTTTGGGGCCCTGGGTTCAAGTCCTAGCTCTGCCACTTTTTGTGACCTTGGGAGAAAGTCACTGGCTGTCTCTGAGCTTCCAGGCTCCCATCAAAAAAATGACAAAGAGCTAATACTTGTGAAGTGAGTGTACAGCAGAGTGTCCAACTGTCCCCAGGAGCTGCGGTTACCTACCACCGGCATCTTGAAGGAATTGAACTTTTCCTCTGCTCAGACACTGGACCCACGGAGGTCAAAGCCAGTGAGCGCACCTCTTTGTCTCAGCAATGTCCTGTCCACAGTGATAAAAGGAAGAGAACTTGTAAGCCACCCTGCTGGCGGTGCAGGACCAAGTGACACCTCCTCCCTTCCCCACTCTCCACAGTCCCGTCCCCCGCCCACAGCTTGGCACGTGAGGAGGAGGCAGATGGCTGCCCGGTGTGAGAAGAGCCCCCCCTTTAAAGCAATGTTTGCCCGGAACTTGTTCCACTCAGGATTTATTATTAGGAGCTGGGCAGATGGTTCTGGCATGTCACTTACCCTTCTGCTCCTTGTCCTAAGGAAAAGGGGGCAAAGTGGCACTGGGGTGGTGTGTCCCCTTATGGGGTCGAAACAAAATGTGCCCCAGCTACAACTGTGGGTGGACCCACACCCCTTTAGAGCAGGAGCCAGTGGCACTGAGTGACATATTTATCAGGTCATCACTTGAACCTCACCTGGCCTACTCAGAGGAGGGGGCAACACTGACTCTCTAAGCCCTATGGGCTGTGAGACTCCCTGAGTCCCCAATTCCAGACTCAGGAGCTAGGTTCCTAAAGCAGAAATTCTAGCTTTGCCACCCATAGAGGAGGGGTCCCGAAATGTAGGGGATTAAAGCACTGGTTGTGTGGTTCACCAGATCTCAGCTCAAATTCCTCCACAACCACTAACGGGCCTTTCAGTTCTGCAGAGCTTCTGTTTCATCATCTGGATAATGGGGAAAATTCTAGAAGCCACCTTGCAGGCCATTATGTGTAAGGCACTGTTCCTGGCACATAATAAGTGCTCAGTAAATGGGTTGTTCCATATGGTGAAGTGTGGTGGTGATTGTCTCCTGGGGTTTGCAGGATTCAGCATTCCCTGTCTCCTGGTGAGGCCCTGAATTGCCTGTGAAAAGCCACACCCTCCCTCTCCCTTGCCCCTCAGGGGATCACTGCTTCCCACCAGTTTTAGGATTGGAACTATGACTCTATATGGACCAATCAGAATGCCAGATCCCTGCCCAATCTGCATAAGCCTAGCCATCTGGCCTAGTATTAGCTCAAGGGTGGTCACATGACTCCTGCTCCGCTAAGCAGAGTGTGTAGTGGAATTGAAGCTGGAACACTCAGAAGGGAGAGACTTCGCTTCCTCCCATACCTGAGCCTAGGAGAATGAGGTTAGGGATGACTGAGAGCCATCTTGCCTCTGCAGGGACATGAGAATAAAGCTAATATGGAAAGAGACTGAATCTTGAAAACATCATTTAAGCCTCTGGATTTAGCCAAGCCTGAAGATGCCTCTGGATTATGTCAATTACATGAATCAATGTTTTCCATTAAAGCAATCTGAGTTTTCTATCACTTGCCTCTGAGTGGTGAATCAGCCTTCAGGATGCTGTGGATAGGGGCTGGGGTTGTGGCTCAGTGGTAGAGCACTTGCCCAGCATTTGTGAGCACTGGGTTCGATTCTCAGCACCTCATGTGAATAAATAAAATAAAGGGCCATCAACAACTAAAAAAAAAAATTTAAAAAAAGATGCTGTGGATAGGCTGGTGCGGTGGCACATGTCTGTAATCCCAGCTACTCAGGAGACTGAGGCAGGAGGATCACAAGTTTAAAGGCAACCGCAAGGCCCTATCTCAAAATAAAAAATAAAAAGGTCTGGGAATGTGGCTCAGTGGCTAGGCAGCTCTGGGTTAAATCCCTGGTACCTAAATAAATAAATAATGATAAAAATAGAAAAAAAATAATTCTGTGAATGAAGCCCAGGATGAAGTAGAGGAAAGTCTCAACAAGGGAGAGGATTTTTAATTTGGATTTAGAAGAACAGACAGGATCTCACCCAAGCAGAGAGGAAAAGTGCAGAGGGAATTCTGGGCCTAGAGAGCAGCCCAGGCAAAGGTGGAGATACAAGTGAATAAAAGGAGTGTTCAGAAGATGATCGGTACGGGAGTACAGATGGCCACAGCCAGTGGGGAGTGACAGGGTGACAGGCAAAAGATCAACCTGGAAACCCACTGTTCCTGAATGGCTGAACAGCCACCTCCCTGTCACTCAGAGTGGCCACCTGAGGTGGCTTCCAGCTACAGCTTATACTTTCCAGCTACTTGTGCATCCAGGCACAGACATGTGATGAATTCTCACCAATGGGATGGAAGCAGTCAACTCCTGGGCCATAACTTAAAGAAATGCATGTGATCCTTCCATTCTCTCTTCCCCAATAGGCGTTTATGGGAGACTGAGCCACAAGACAGATTCCCAAATCAAATTATGGAAGAAGTCACCTGCCAACCATGAACACCCTCATTGGACTCCTATGAATGAGAAAATAACTTCTGTGCACCATGCCAATGAAATGTGAAGATTTATTTGTTACAGCAGCTGGAATGACTTAAGCTAGCTAGAGTTAATATCTTTCTTCCTAACATAACTTTAATGTTGTCCCCCCCTCCTCAGTGTATCAGAGGATGAACTGTGATTGGTTTCCAGTAATCATGGTAACTCCACCTCTCTTTATCAATGATTGGTTTAAAGATGGGCATGTGACCCAGCTCTGGCCAATGAGACATAAAGAGAAGTGTATTCCTATTCCTTTGTGACAAAACAGAACTTTGTCCATGTTTCCCTCTCTTTCTTCTTTTGGAAATTAGGGGGAAGGCACAATGGTTGGTGCTCTGGCAACCATGCAATGACCATGAGAAGAAATATCATTGTAACGCTGAGGAGCACAAAGAAAATTTTGGTTCTTATTAACAAGCTTTGCTATTGCCCCTTGTTGGAACTGCCTTCCTCCAGGCTGCTTGTTAAGTAAAATAATAAGTGTCACTATTGGGAAGGCACCCTCATTGGGTAACTTGTTCATTACAGCCTAAAGCATTCCTAACTTACATGATCAGTTTTGAAAATGACTTTCAGTCTGATAGGTAATGGGACAGTAGTGGATGGCAATGCAGGTTCTAGAAGGCTAGGAAGCTAACTGAATTTTGGTAAATCATCATTAAAGGAAAATATCTAATGTGGGGACGTTCCCACAGGCAGGAAGGCAGGGTAAGGGCAATGGCTCCATGTCTCTACTGCCTCTGGATGAGCCCTGGACGGGGGCGCAAGCTGCAGCCGGATTTCCCTCACTGATAAGGTTTGGGCAAAGGAAACCTTTCATTCTAATGGGACCCCTTTCAACTCTGGGATTCTGTGCAGCTCAATTTCACCTTGTCCAGGGGCTCTCCTACGTCCCAGGGCTCTTTGGATCCTAAGTGGTTCTGGGATGCACTGGTTGCAGAGCGAGACTGGGTGCACCTGCCTTTCACGGGCAGTGTGCTTTTGCCTCACTGGGCTCAGTTTCCTCATCTGTAGATGGGAGTACCCACACCCACGTGGGGTAGTGTGTGAAGCCCTTAGCACAGCCTGCTCATGTGATGGATGAATGGTGCTTGTCTGACAGGATTATCCAGTGTCTGTTCCTGAGATCACTGGCTGTGCTGGGTATTATTCCCTGGGAGCTGGAGCTCTCTTTGCTGAGACATACATGCATACCCAGAGCCAGGCTCCTCCAGGCTACTGGCTTCTCTTCAGCTTCCAGAGGCCAGCACAATCCTCCCCTTCTGGGGATAGGACTGCTCCCTGGTGATAGGTCCTCCCTCAGCCTCATAGCTGGGTCTTTGGAGGATGCCCCAGGGGTCCTGGTCCCTGTCTTACCACCCTCTCATTCAGAGTTCTCAAACTCACAGTTCAAGAATCCAATCCAACCAGCCTTCAAGAGTTTCAGAACATGAATGGGTGGCGCCTTCTCTCCTGGCCACAAGCCCCACTCTGTGCTGCTGCCTAAATGTGCACTGCATTCCCACATGTCCTGTAATTGCTATTCCTGGGAGGAACCAAAGCCGTCCCACTTCTGGGGAGCAGAAAGTGCCAAGAAGTCAGAGCCTGGTCAGGCCACGTCAGGCCATAGTCCCCTGGCGAGCACCCCGTGAGCTCTTGGCAAATACGGGGTTTGAATGGATGGCATCCCCTCCAGGCTAGCTGAGGCAGGGTAGGCCGGCCCCTCCTCTGCTTCCAAATTCTAACAATCTGACTTTAAAGGATAAGCCAGGCCTGTGGAGGGTCCTGCAGGGACCCTGTCAGGCTCCTGTGTGGATTAGACTGAGCCGCGGCTGCGCAACTCAGGAATTGAACCTGCGCCTTGGCGACCAGCTAAACCGGGGTGCAGAAAGACACACCATTAAAATAATAATAATGAGGATCGTTATGGGAGGAAAATGGAAACGCGTCGGACGTTTTAGGAGTTCTTTACACACTGCAATTTACCGATGTCTGGTGGGGAACAGGCGGCTTTCCAGGCTCAGGGCCCCTAGGTCCGCGCGGGTGGCGGGCGGCCGCAGTGCTGCTTTCGCCCGGC
>NW_026000138.1:3522485-3580677 GCF_001458135.2 Marmota marmota marmota | reverse complement strand
GATAGCTTGCTGCACACGCGGCGCTCGTGCCGCCCGCCGCCGGAGTGCGGGCGCCTCGGCCCGGAGCGCGCGCCCTTGTGACGCGCACAGTCGGCATTCTCCCTGGAAGGCGCTGCGGGGCGCGCCCCCCGGCCCGACCTGCAGCTGCAGCGAGAGAGAGGGACCCGGGACACGCTCCTCCGCGACCTGCGGCGACCCCTTGCCAGGCTAGTCATGCCCAGACGGGCCCTCCTGGCCCGGAGTGACCTCGTGCAACCACCAGCGCTCTTCTCAGTCCTAGGCCACTCTTACTGAGGATTCCGGTCCCCAGCCACGCCACTCTCCATTCGCGGTCGTCTTATCCGCGCGCTCTCAGCGACCCTGCCAGGTACCAACTTCACGCGCAGTTAACCCAGCCCTGGTCCCGCTACTCTGCAAGAAAATTAAAAATCGATTATAAAGAAAGAACTTCACCAGTGATTGGGAGTCTGCCTGTTGTTTTCCTTGGGGACCACCCCTCTCCTGCCCCTTGTGACCATGACACAGGAAACCCCGGTCAAGGGTGACTCAAGGTCAAGGGCGACTAATCCTGAGCATTTCACTGTGCTAACAGTTTGAAAATTTAAAGATGAACGCTTTTCATACAATTGGCCCCCAAACACTTCCTCTGGGGCTAAATTCAATAATGACAGCGCTGTCAGGTATTAATGGAGGATCCCGGTTTCCTAGGGCACTTTTGGGTCCGTGTGACTTCCACTTCACCTCCCAGCCCCCTGAGTGAATTGTAGCTGGGCCATAGTAAGGGTTTCCACTTTCTTGTCCCTAAACTCCTAGGACAGGATGTATTTTGGTTTCAGAAAGGTCATACAGCACACATCAGGTGCCCCTGATGTTGCTGGCAACCATGTTGTCACCATGAGGGATGTTAGTGTGACAGTGTGGGTATAGGGTTTTGGATCAAGCACACAAATGATTCTACAAGGAGACCTATGAATACTCACACCAAGTGGGATAAATAAAGATCACCAACAGCCCCCTGTCAGGCTTTGCCTCTAAATGATGATACAAGGTGTCATGGACACATGTTACCATCATTTTATAAATGAGAAAACTGAAGCTTGGAGAAAACAGCATGGCAGTTAGTGGAGCAGCAGGATTTGAACCCAGGGTCGCCTGTCTCTAAAGCCCCTTGCTTTACTCACCACCACGCTGGGTGAGCCGCAGCCCCCAGATGAGCGGCCCTCTGAAGGCTGGTCTCTGCCGGCTCTGGTGCATGAAGAGCAGCTCCGTGCCTGCGTGTGATGCACGTATTTTAAGTGTCAACGCCTGAAAGATGATGAAGTTCAGTTAGGTTCAGGAACTGTTAAAAATAGGCCTTCCTCAGAGGAATTCACGCTCTGTGACTTCATGGGTTCAGATCTCAGCCCCCCTGCCGGGGAGAGTAC
Organism: Marmota marmota marmota; assembly: GCF_001458135.2. Classification (NCBI taxonomy): domain Eukaryota; kingdom Metazoa; phylum Chordata; class Mammalia; order Rodentia; family Sciuridae; genus Marmota; species Marmota marmota. The sequence continues at coordinate 3,579,253 of NW_026000138.1, read as the reverse complement.
AAGGCTTTTTAAATTAGAACATGCCAGAATCCATTCTGCTAAAGGGATCTTTAGCTCCATCAGCGGGGCCTGGAGCAGAATGAGATGCCAGCTTGCCAGAGCGGTGCGCCAGTGGCGAGAAATGTTGGCAAGAGCGGAAGCCTCAGAATGGAAGGGAAATTAGCCAGGCTGCGGAGGGCCAGGCAGAGGCATCTGGGCGCAGACCAGGAAACCGACGCCTCTCTGGCTACCAGGACCAGGAACCCACGCAGACCAACTCGAGATGATGCTTTCAGTCTCCCCAGCCCCTCTTCTCCCTTCTTCCTTTCCTAGCACACTCTGATTTGTTCAGGTCACTGTCCCCCTCCCATGTAACCTGTGTGCCCAGGAGCTGATTCCAGCCCACAGCTCCAGCCCCAACTCCATTGGCCAGCAGCCATTCCAGCTCCTTGCTCATGATTGGACCAAAGACCTAAGCGTAAGCCAACCAGTGCATGGTATTCTGCAGGAGACTGCAACTGGTCCAGGGAGATGCACATAACTGAAGGTGGCCTAATTCAACAAGAAAGGTTGGTCCAGGATTGGAGGGAGATGCTTTTCTGGCTCCATGGAAGTGTGACTGCTGTTGTTGCTGGCAGCCCTCTTGTAATCATGAGGGAAGCCAGTGAGTGATCGAAGCCAACATATAATGGAGGAATGTGCTAGAGAGAATTACAGAACAATGTACCTAGAATCCTGATCATACCAGGCCTCAGACCACATATCTCTGCATTTCTTGTTATGAGAATTACTAAGTTTTCTTCTCAGTTTAAGACAGAATGGATTATGTTTTCTTCTTCTTGCAGCCAAAACCATGGTGAAGTTTATGGATTCTAGCGTTCTATCTGGTAAGCAGGAGCAGGTTCCCATGAGCAGCAAAAACCAAGAACTAGAAAACTGAAACCAAAGCAGCTCGTCCCTCAAATTCTCTCCACCTGGTCTCTCCACCTGGCCTCTTTTTAAAAAGATTATCTTCTCTGCCTTCCCCTCTCCCTCCCAGCTTTCTCCTTATGAGTTCCATTCTGGAGCCCAGTTTATAAAAAAGAAAAATCAATACTTTAATCATGACTTCCCAGGAAAGAGAATACAATTGTCCCAGCCTAGATTTTACATTGGCCCAATCATGTGGAGCCAGCAGCCATGGTCAGGTGGCACAAATGCCGCCCTCCTCCCAGAATGTGAAAATAATTCTCAGAAAAGATGGCATGAGTGGACGAGCACTGTATAGAAGAGAGGACACTGGAGTCCTCCCTCAGTTGCTGATGTGCTGTGTGCCCTTAGAAAATTGGTAGGACTCTCTGAGCCTCAATTTTTCAAGTCTGCCAGGACCAAATTGGGAACTTTAAAGCCTGCAAAGATGGCGAAATATGTCATCCCATCTACTGAGGTAGGTGGAAGAAATAAAAAGGCAGAATGGAGCCAGGTGCAGTGGTGCACACCTGTCATCCCAGTGACTCGGAGGCTGAGGCAGGAGGATCTCAACTCAAAGCCAGCCTCAGCAACAGCGAAGCACTAAGCAACTCAGTGAGACCCTGTCTCTAAGTAAAATACAAAATAGGGCTGGGGATGTGGCTCAGAGGTCAAGTGGTCAATCCCCTCCACCTCCCCCCCACAAAAAAAAGAAAAAAAAAAAAGAACATAGACAAAAGGAAGGATGAGGAGACTGTAACTTTAATCCAAAGGCCTGGTCCTCATACTCTCACTCTCCAGATCAGTTTTTCTTCCAGAACTGTCACTCCCCAAGCCAGTTCCTCTCCTCATCCTGTCAACCCTAGATTTCTGGAAACCTGCAAATCTTCACTCAAAATCTTAAAGCTACTGAAAATTTACCACTCATCCTGGGTTGAGGTCCCTCTCCTGGGGAAATCCTTGGAGTTCCCCGGTGATACTATGTCATTCCAAATAAAAGCCACACTGATCTATTTTATTTATTACATAAATAAGTGTCAGGCAGTCCGACTGGATTCTGACTTCTGCCATCTTGGTGGTTAATGAGATGACCAATCATTTTAAACAGACAAAGAAAGAAAACAAGCTCCAGCGTCCCACTTCGCAGGGCCCTCCTGAAGGGGCCACCCTCCAAGTTCCTGGCCGTGATGTCACTCAGTCCTCCCTCCTGCTGTGGCTGATTGGATGACAGGAGAAGGTCTCACCAGGTTGGACCAATCAGAGCTTCTTTCCCTGGAAATGGAATTGGACACAGAACACCCTCTGGGGCAGCAAAGGACTGAGGAGCAGGTGATGAGGTGTCTGGCACTGGGGCTGAGAGACTGCGGGGTCAGGGCCAGGGTCACCATTTCCCACCCAGTGCTGCCAGACCTCTGCATCCTGGGATTCAACCAACTGTGGATGGAGAACGTTCTAGAAAAGAATCCTGCCTGTACTGAGTGTGCACAGGCTTTTTCTTACCATCATTCCCTAAACAAGGCAGTGTGACCACTGTTTTAGATTTTAGGATTAATCAAGAGGTGATTCAGGTACCTGAGAGGATTGCAAGGGCACATGCACACATACTATTTCCTGGGAAGGACTTGGGCATCACATATTTTGCTATTTGATGGAGGAGGGATGCCTCGAATCCATCCCTCAAGGAACACTGAGGGGCGATGGAATGCCCCACTGAGGCCACAAGGGCTGACCATGCTCAAAACTCTTCCCTGGTGTCTCCCTTGCTAATAATGCCCTGAGTCATGTTCAGGCTGAGTGGAGGACCCTGAATCACATAGATCTGAAGGTCCCAAAGAGGCCAGCAGAGATCCTGAGGGTCAAAGAGACGAGAGGAATTCCGTCCATAGGTCTGGGGACAGTGCTCAGAGTCCAGAGCATAAACTGAAGGGCCTGGGGATTTGAGTTCTGATCCTGCCACACAGTCACCAAACCCCCCAGGTAATCCACGGACTGGCTACCCAGTTGCCTTCAGTAGGCTGCGTTTCTACCTCGCCCAGCACAGAGGATTCTGTGGCTTATGACCAAGAACTGTCAGGCCCATAGGCGGGAATTCTCAGCACTTAGTTTCAGATCCTTCCCCAGGAGGATCTAGACCTGGGCCCCTCTTGGCCTCTCTCCCAGTGAAAGCTCGAGTCACCCTTTTTAACCTTGGTGACAGACTTCCCAGATGAGCAGGGAGAAGGGTCGTGCATCCTTCAGAAAGCGTTTTGGGAGCTATAAAAAATGTTTACCCCGTTCCACTCAGAACACCTAAATCTGGAGATTCTTCCTAGATAAGGCAAAGGGTTTGCAGAGATGTCCTTGCAACGTGATCTCTCCTGCGGCAAGGGGGAAAGTACAGCCAAGGACATGGACACGTGGAATGCAAAGGCCAGACCCCTAACAGCTCGTGCTGAAGATGCCCTTTATGTACCTGCACCAAATCGGGGAAAACTCATGTTTTTAGAAGTCAGAATCTAGGTTTCCTGGGAGAGGAGGGTGGAGAAGGGAGACAGGAAACCAGGCCTCCCAGGGAGGGCGAAGCCTCCGTGTCTTAGCGGGTTGCATGGATCAAGTTCACCTGTGACCGGCCCGTCCCAGTGCATGTCACGCTTGAATTAAAAAGTTTCCCGAAGAGACGTACCAGAAGACACTTTTCAAACTGAAGGGTGGCACCTCACTGTGGACTCCCCGGCCTTCTGGCTTCCAGCCAGGTTTGGCTGATGGGAGGGCCCGCAGGAGACCAGAGCGTGCAGCGGGATGGACGTGGCTTTTCAAGTCCCTCTCATGCTTCTGCAGGTCGTCACGACGTCCACAGCTTCCTGCCACATGACCCCTCTCCCCATGCCACCCCTCCCTGGCCTTCAGTCACCCGGGCCCTTCTGCAGCCTCCTGTATAGGGCAATGGTGCCCCTCAGTGCCCTGACCTCCCGGCTCCATTCCCCGAGCCTGGCCCATGCTGAGAGAAGGCCCTTCTTTAACGTCTCTTGACCAGTCGCCTCAGGTTCCATTTCTTGCTGGGCCCCCTGACCATCACAGCCCCTCCTCACCTTCCCTTGTGACAGCAAGTGACCTTCTTGGGCTCCACGCTGCAGACACTCTGCTCTGAGGACAGCGCTGGGAGCCAGCCCGGGCACGGGGCCAGCATTAATTTCAATTTAGCACCAGGAGCCCCGCCAGCTGCTCCTGTCTGTGGGAAAATGTCGAGAACTGGGCCTCCCCCTGCCCATTTGTGCCATCATCTTCTGCCTGTCACCCCCTCCCAGGTGGGGGTCAGGAAGGGCCCACAGGCTGGGCGAGGGTGGCGGGCAAGGGAGACCCTGGATGCATCGTCAGTCCAAGAGACACTAGGAACCAACAGACACTTGACCCGAGGTGGCATCGGATCCTGGTGTCCTGCCCCGTGTCCTTGACCCTAACCAGTCCCATGCACCAGCACCCATGGATCATCCTGCTGTGGACACAGAACTGGGCCCCTGTTCCACCTGCCCTGCATGGAGACAGGCTCCTGGAAGGTCCTCTTCCTAGCCACCCGCATGTGCACTGCGGTGCAGGGCCAGCTCCTGTCCTGTGCCCTGGGACACACTCTGAGCTGCCCTGTGCACTTCGAGATCCACAGGGCCAGGTTGAGGTGACCTGAACCTGGACCCCAGCTGCTTCCTTTTCTTCCCTGACGGTTTCCTCCGGGGGCTTTTTCTGAGCAAATCTCTTGTATCTGCAGCTATGGCTTAGGGTCTCCTTCAGGGCTTCTAAGACAGCTCCCAAAGAAGGGCTGACTCGGGTGGCAAGCAGGCTGCCCTTCTTTTGCCATTACCCCACTTCCTGTCTGAACTGTGGGTGTGATGGCTGGAGCTCTGGCTAACCATGATGCACACAAGGCCTTCTGTATGAGAAAAACATAGAGCCCTAACTCTTGGAGCCTCTCCTCCTGATTGTAGATGTAGCGGCCTTCGAACTATCCAGAAGTTAGGCCAAGAGAGCTCTGTGGCCTTTCTCACTGCAGGGAATTTCTCCCTTGAATATCTTCCTCCCTGGGCCATAACCCCTTTGTGCCCCTATAACTTCCTACTCCACAGCAACCTCAAATCTCTCTCCTCCATAATATAATGATGGTAATGATTAAAAAAAAAAAAAAAGTAACGTTTGTTGAACAATTACTATGTTCCAGGCACTGTCTCAGTGCCTTCACACAACAATTCACTTAAACCTCAGGGTGGGCATTCACACCCCCATTTTACAGATGAGGTGACTGAGTCCTTACTTCTTGTTCTCCTGGACCCCTCATAGGTCAGACTCCACCAGGTTTGTCTCCTCATCCTTCTGGGCCAGGGAGCCCTGGGGGAGAAGGGAGGGCTCCCTCCAGACTAAAATGTCCCACCTAGGTGGTTTCCTCAATACAAAAGCCATTTTTACCCTGACACAGATTCTTCCATATGTCTTAGGCCACCAGTTCAAATCAGAGGCAAACTGGAAACCCACCATCTAGTCCTTGTTTTGTTTTAAAAAGTGAAGCGTTGAAGTTGTTTCTCTTGATAAATGAGATGTTCCCAGCTCTCCATGGTCATGGCTCTGAGGAGAGGGGGCCACTTCTCCGCCTCCGTGGACCTTCTGGAGTGTGCCCGGGGGTGCCTAACTCATTTCCACGGGGTCTCCCACCTGAAGGGTGTCGTGCCGGGTGCAGTGGTAGAGGTTTCAACCTTGGGACCAGGCTTTGGAGTCAGGAAGGCTGTGAGGGCGTGGGCAAGGCACTTAACCTCTCTGGGCCACACCCACCCCATCAACAAGGGGACCTACGCTAGCTGCTTGCCTCTCCCCAGCTGCTCTGCTGCAGCCCAGGGCGCCCGGTCCAGGGTGTGGGTTTTTCCTGATCTAAGCAGAGCCTCCAGGAAAACAAGGCACAAAGAGGAGTCTGTTAGGGGCTCCCCTGGAACTGCCCGCCTTCACTTCCTGGTGGCAGGTGATCTTCAAAGATGGCCACCAAGACCAGCCCTGGGCTTCACGACCCCACAGAAGGACTCAGGAACGTCCGAGGGGCGGCCAGCCTTGGCCCTGGCTTATCAAGGTGACAGGACACAGATTAAAGGCAGCAAAGGTCGAAGTCACAGGGGTCAGAGTCTAGGAGAGACCAGGAGTGAGCCTAGCTGCCCCCTAGACACTGCTTTATCCTCACAGTGACGATGTGTGACAACAGGAAGTTCTGCCAATCAGGAAGACACGCCCAAGCCGTGGAGTCCGGGGTCTCTCTTGGGGGTCAGTCACATAGGCATGGTTGACAACCACGTGTCCAATCTTAGTTACTCAGTCTTCAACCCTCCAAGGTCAAGTTCAAGCATAGCCCATAGACACAAGGGAACCACTAGGCATCATCAGGTAAACCACTGGGTGTGGCCCAGTGACAAAGGCACTCAAGAGGTGGGACATTCTGAGGGCTTAGAAGTTATCTCGCAGGGGTCAAGCAAGGGCCAGCCTCTTCTTGGGAACAGGAAGGGTTTGGACAATGTCCACTTGATGAGTTAAACCTTAACCACAGCCTGCAGCTCCACACACCAAGAGGTGGACTCCGCGTCTCCTCCCTTGTGACTTGCTTTGACCAAGGAGTAATGAGGTCCAGCTGCAGGTTTAGGTCTTAAGGAGGACTGGCTGGTCACTGTGGATGGCAGCTGACTACCTGGAGACCACCAGCTGTGAGGAAGCCTGAGCTAAACAGGGGAAGACACTCAGGTGCATCAAGGGCCTAGACAGGCAATGGAACCTTCTGGAGCCTTCCAGCCTAGCGCAGCTGCCAGCTGCATGGGATTCAAGGAACAGTTGCAGCCAGTGCCACGTGGAACAGAAAAGCCACGTAGCTGTACTCACATCAACACAAAGAAAGGCAAAATAATAACTGTGGTACTTTTCAGCCACATAGTTGTGGCTCAGTTGGCTCCACAGCAACTGACTACTAAAACACTGTAATCTTTTGTTGGGACCCTTTTTTGTCTACGGTGTTGATGTCTGGAGCGACAGCAGCCTTCCTGGCACTATATAGAGTAGTGTGTAGTCTCAAGCTCACAATGTGCTGAGCAGAGAAAAGCGAAAGAGGGTAAAGATCCGGGACCTGGATGGTGCCACGAGTTGATAAAGGGAACCTGAAAACTTCCATCTCAAGACTTCTTATTTCTTAAGCCTCTGTTAAGCCCTCCTTCTGCCCCTGGTGGCCAATCCTCACTCCAGCGGATTCAGCAGATTGATTTCAAATATGGAGAAGATGACACTGGAAGGACACTGCCCACTATGTCTTTTTGTTCAAATGCTTTCACACCCTGGCGACTTAGGGACACTGGAAAGGACTACCCCCAGGATTAGCTTATTTCTAGAGAAAACAGACAGCTCACCTGTAAGCATACCTTTCAGATGCAAACCAACCAGTCCAGAGCTCCTGCCCCCAAGGACCCCTGCCATGGGCCCTCACGCTCCATTCCCCTCGCCCCTGCCCCAGACAGCCCAGCGCCCGTGCCAGAGAACTCTGCAGTACCCATACCCCAGATCCCGCCGGAAGCTCACAGACCAGCCAATCCGAAGCCTCTTTGGCCTGCTGCCCTGCCTCGCCCACCTGTTCCTTCCTGTGGAAGCCACAAGAAGGCTCGGTGACACCTCCCCCACCCGCTGCCTCCTGACCCCCCTCCCCAGGCTCCTCTGCATGGCCCTGCTTGGCGTGCAGAGCCCCATTTCTGGGAACCGGCAGGTGTAAAGTCCTTCCTCCATGACAGTCACTGTGCCTGAGTCACGTCATATCCGATGAAAGAAATCACAACAGGCACTGACCACAGAGCCCGGTGCCTAGGGCCCCCAGGCAGCTGCTGCCATTATTATTGTATCAAAATACAGAAGAGTCTCTCCGACTTGTGTCCTAGTTGGGGAAACTGATGTCTGAGACTCAGATGGCTATTGCCATAAGAACAGTCAGGTGTCTGCCATAGGTTGAGGTGTCCCCTTCTGAAAGAGCTAAAATGAGGGGACTAGGACCCTCCACCTTCTCTCCCCAGGCCTGGAGAGCTCATAGGCAGAATCCTGAGCCAGGCTGGTCTTGAGCCCAGTGCAGGGTGGAGGTAGCTCTGGCCCAGTCTAGAGGTGGACAGTGGGCAACGGAATCCTGGACAGGTCTCGGGGTTGCCGAGTTCCAGACTGGGTCACGCGGCACAACCCCTGCTGCCCTGAGAGCAGGGTGGGGTTTGCCAGGTCAAGGGCTGAGCCGCTTAAGTACCGGCTTTTCCTCACTCTTGGGTTTCTGGAATAAGAGGAGAAAGAGACAATCACGGACTGTGGCTGCAAGGAAACGGGTTTTCCGAATCTGACGCCTCAGTGCAAATCTCTGCCCTGCCTCTCACAGCTTGGTAGTCAAGAGGGTCAGGGGTCCTCTCTGAGCGTCTGTTTCTTTTCTAAAAACCAAGGGTAAGAGCTGCCTACCACACGGGTTCTCTGAAAACGGGTGCTTAGGCCAGCACAAAGCAAATGCTCAATAACTTGCTGGATTTTATTGTCCGGGAAAATCTAATCAGGGACCTCATTAGGGTTGACTGTTAAGAAGAGAGCAGATACCGCTTCTGTATCTTTCCAAAGACACCGGTCCTTCTATTGGTCAGTGGTGTTCACGGCCCATTCCTTACTGAACTCAGGAGTGGTCGAGGGACCGACTTTGGTTGAGGAAACGTGGACGGAGGACACTATCACTTCTGGAAAGAACTGCTAAGAACCAGTTTGCATGAGCAGAGCCGTTCCTGCCCCGTGGTGACGCAGTTTCCAGGTCCCTGGTGGCCTTCACCCTGGGTCCCAGAGGCACCTGCGGCTCCGTGGGGGCCCGGAGCGCACCAGTCAGTGGTTCTGGCAGGAAAACGGAAACCACATCAGTCATCTTAACAGAATAACTTAATAGAGTCAGCGCTCGTGGTGGGGACAGGGGAGGCCGAGGAGAGTCGCAGGCTGCCCAGGGACGCTGGGGGTCTGGCACTCACCCAGCCCTCGGCAACTGCAGGAGGGGCTCCGTCCCTGTCCCATTTTATAGACAAGGAGGTCCAGGCACAAGGGGGAGGGTCGCATCTCTAACAGGAAGCCCTGACGGTGCTCCAGGGTGAGAGCGAGGCTGCTGATCCTGTAACCAAAGGGCCTGACAGGAGCCCGAGGGACAATGGAGGTGGCCTTCGCTGGTGTCCCGGAGGACCCAGCCACCCTCATCACCGGCTTCCAATGACACAGGAAATTCCCCGATTCAGCAAATCGCAGGTGCCCCTTCAAGGCACAGGGAGGGGGCTCCTGGAGGTCTCAGCCAGGGGACAGACAGAGGGGGCTCCCTCACTCCGACCTGCCCATCCCCCCGCTCCATGGGAAAGGCCGCAGGACGTTTCCCAGGTCTCAGGGGAGACCCAGGCCTCGAGCAGGAGGGGGACTTAGCTCCCGCCCACAGAGCAGGTCTCTGAGGTGAGGCCAGCGCCCCGCCCTGGACCCTGCATTCTCCACTTGCCTAGTCCTGGCCCCCGAGCAGTTCCTGGGGTAGCAAGCTGTGCCCTTGAGCAAGCCACCAGGCTTCCTCTGAGCCACAGTTTCCTCATCCGTTCGACAGAGATAACGAGACCCCTCAGCCACAAGACAGGTTCACGGTGGCACAGATATAATGAGCAAAGCCGGAGTCCAAACCCAGTGACCATCAGCGGGTGCCGGGTCTTCCTGCCGCCTTTGAGCTGGGAGACTCCCCAGTTCACCTCAGTCCCCCTGCAATATTCTCTTTCCATTCCTCCCAGGTCCCCCTGGGCTCTGTGTTTCCCACCCCCACCATGGCTCCACCACATGGCAGTTTTCCCAAGGAGCCGATTGAGGATGTCTGAGCCACACAGGCAGAGGGCTGGGGACTTAGCATGAAGTCCCTGAGTTCAGCCCTCAGGTTCTGGGTCCCAGGCTCTCTTAAAGAGCCGTGCTATCCTCAGACAGATTTAGATTAATCTCCTTATCCAGTAGCTCAGGATCAGGCGGACAGTCGGGTCACCTGCTTCAGCCTGGCCAGACCGGATTACCCGCTGTGACCCCGAAATTCCCTCATGCACACCTGCTCCTGAGATCTTTGCTGGTGATGAATCACAGCAGGGCATTTGGGGACCGTGTGTTTCACCTTCTGGGAACATCCACACTCAGGCGCAGAGGCCACCCAAGGTTGGGCTTCACTAGACCTCTGGAGCCTTCAATCTGTGCCCAAGCCTCCGAGGCACCACCTGTCCTGAATCTGGGTCATTTTAAAGTTCCATTTAATTCCATTTAATGTCCCTGAAAATAAAAGATGATCAAATTAAGGGTCATCAAATTAAAGAATTTGAGAGCTACCAGAATGTTCTGAATTACCTGGCTTGGGGCTGCCTAAAGAATGTCTGCTGGTTTTTCCCGCCTGCCTTCCCCGGTACAAGCGCCCTGGTTTCCCGCAGGAGGGTCTCCCTCCTCTGGAGGTTGGGGTACTATCTAGGGCTCTGCCTGGCCAGGCCCATCTGCTTCCTCCCCCCTGCAGTCCGGCTCCTGTTGGGGAGTCCCCCTCAGATTCTGGAACAGTCTTCCTCCTGCTCTTGCCTGCCTGGGCGCTTCCCGGTCCCTGTTGGTTCCCTTTCTCCCACCCACAGGATTTGTGACAAGCTCGTCAGTCACCCAGCATCTGCTGAGAGCTGAGCATCCTTCTCTCCCAAATGTGCCTCCCACCCCCCTTTACCTCTCTGCCTTGTCCCAAGACTCATCTGCCCCTGTTCCACTGAAAGCACGGGGGTCACCCTCTATCTCTGAGAGTTTTCTTCTCAGCTTCAGAGCGGGGGAGATTCTCCCGGCACCCCTCTTCCCCACCACCCCGATTTGCACCGTGCAGATACGTGGTGGCCGGCGCTCATTTCCCTGCTCCCGCGCAGGAAGCTCCCAGGCTCCGCAGTCTCCCGCCCTCAGCCCACGGGTGCTGAGCCAGTCCAGATTTGGTGAACTGTGGTTTGCAGGAAGGCATGGTGGAGACAGGCCGGGGGTGTGGAGTCAGGCAGACCTGAACTCAAATCTGGCTCCTGCCATGTGCTAGCTGTGTGACTTGGGCAAGTGACTTGTCCTCTCTGGGCCTCTGCCTGACGCAGGTTGCCAACTTCAGGAAATGCCAATCATAGTGATGCACCAGGGGATGCCTCATATGCAGACTATGGAGTCCTGCAAGGTGGTGAAGCACAGTTGTCAGGGTTCAATGTGGCAAAAGCAGGCACTTGGCCATCATCCCAATTACCTCAGCATTTTACAGAAGAGGAAACCGAGGTTCAGAGAGGTTAAATAATATGCCCCAGGACAAGCATTGGATAAATGATTGAGTCAGGGTTTTAATTCAAAATTTCTTTGAATCCACAGAGCCTGCATTCTCTCTAGCCTATCAATCTCCACAGAATTCAGTTGGGTGGAGGCTATGCCTGCAGACAGCCAACACTCTGCCCTTGGGCCATATCTCAAAAGGCTTTCTCTGAAGTACAGTTGTCTCCCCTTCCCTCCTTTGCCTTGGAGGCAAGGCAACCATTTACTTCCCCAAGGCTGATCCCACAGCAGACATTACTAATTGATCCTTGAACTCTTGCCTCCAGATCCAAGATGCAGCCCTCCAGGTAGACATCAGTGAACGAACGATCCAGGCAATACAAGCCACATTTATTGACCCTTCTCATAATTGTAATCTCTTTGTGATCAAGGGGTGTCAATCAGCTCTGCCCACTCCCTGGCTCAAAACTGTAAAAGGTTTTCAGACCTTAAGGATTCAGGAAACTTGTGGATGGATGAACTTGGCATTCCTCCTCACTAACTGCATGACTTTGGGCAAATCCCAGCATCTTTCTAATATCAAAAAGAAATGGATGCTCAGAAAAATGAAGGGACTGGCCCAAGGCCACAACTAGTACTAGAGGGAACAAAATTATGTGAAGAGACAAGAGGATGTCCTTCACAGGGTAACTGGAGGCAGGGCCCATGTCACATTCTCAACACTGTCTGACACATGCTTAAGATGGACAGACTTGGGGCTGGAACTGGGGCTCAGGGGCAGAGTGCTTGCCTGGCATGTGTGAGGCACTGGGTTCGATTCTCAGCATCACATATAAATAAATAAAATAAAGTCCATTGATAACTAAGAAAATATTTAAAAAAAAAAAAAGATGGTATGAGGAGCATGGTCCCTGCCCCAACCTCGCACAAGACCCCCTCACATTCCGTGGGGGTCTCTGGCCAAAATCCAGAGGGCCCAGAAAGCCCAGGTTATTGGCTCACACCCTTGAGAATGTACCCTCTGAAATATCGGGGCAGAGTAGCTGAGTCCTTTCTAGAACTTGGGCTCGATTCAGAAGCCGCGGGATAATAATGCTCTTGAGACCCAGTCAAGAGCACAGGACGGAATGACCTTCCCAGAGGACCCCTCTGACATTCAAAGCTGCCTTTTCTTTGTGGCCCAAAGCAAGTTGGTAGGTGACATGGTCCATAAAGGAGCGTCCCCAGCCTATTGTGTGAGCCTGGGCTGGCACATGGGCCGCAGGGAAGGCCAGGACTCAGAAGGCGAGACCCCAGCTCTGACACAGATAACTGCTACTTGGGACCTGACTGGCCCACAGGCATGTCCCCCTGATGGCTGCCCTGTCTGTTTCTGTCTCTTCCCTCCATTCCTTCCTTCCTTCCTTCCATAACCTACTGATTGGAAATATGGACCCTGAAATCATGGGTTCAAATCCCAGCTGCACCAGTTACCACCTGTGTGACCTTAGGCAAGTCACTTATGCTCTCTGAGCCTCTGTCCTCTTCTATTAAAATATGGAGAATAGAAGTCCGACCTCTCAGGGTTGTGGTGGAAACGTAACAAGCAACGGCATAGAAAGAGCGCCCGGCACGGCTGTCAGAGGGGCCTGGGTTTAGACCCCAGCTCCCCTCTTCTGTCTGCATGACAAGTCCAACAACCCCCGCGAGCCCAGTTTCCTCACTGGCAAAGGGATGTGGTACCAGTCACCTAGGCATGGGGCTTGGGCACCCCATGGGGTTCTGGATGCAACTTAGCAGGGTGGCTGGAAGGCTAAGTGTCACTTTGATGAACCAGCCTCCTGCTTCTCTTTCACGGTCACCTGAAGCTGAGTCTTCCCCTTAAGGTGGACTCTCCTGCCCCAGTACAGCCCAGGGACATGGCTAATCCTTCCCTTCCCCACTCAGACCAGGCCCCGCTCTCCAGACCTTCCTGTGGTTGCTCTTGAAGTCCCTGCAGCCAAGACTCAGAGGACATGGTTTCTGGGCTCAGGGCAGAATCTGTACCCACAGTGCAGAGCAACCAACCCCACCCCCCACCCAGATGCCTGCGCAGCAGCTTGAGGCCAAGGATAAGCATCAGCATCCCTGGGGCATCTCCAGGACCAAGCTGCCACCAGAGCTGGGACAGGAGAGAGCCAAGGCCCATATGCCACTTCCTAAGCCTCAGTCCCAGTGAGAGTCAGGACATGGCGGGGCAAGTCCATAGGATCAAGAGCAGATCCAAAGGTCATCAGGCCAGGCTCTATAGCTTAACAACTGTGCAGCCTCCGGCAAGACACTGGGCCTCTCGGAGCCTCATCTTCTCATAATGCAGTGACCAGATCTAACTGCTGACCACGCATGATGATGTACCTGAAAATGCCTGGCATACAGCAGGTGCTCAGAGAAACTTACCCCAGAGCTTCTCACCAATCAGTGAAACAGAGAACAAACTTAGCCTGCTCACATAGTCCCCCAACCTGATCCCCCAATTTTGTTCTTGCAAACCAATGACCTGCAAGTCCAGGTTTCTTAACCTCACACTTGTTATGTCCCCCCAAAAGCTCATGGCTTGGTCCCCAGAGCAGCTGTGATCAGAGGTGGGGTCTTGGCTAGGTGGCTGGATCACAAGGGCTCGTCCTCATTGATGGATTAATTCATTGATAAATTCATACCACAATGGGTTATGGAGAGAGGCTCTGGTTTGGGGCTATCATGAATAATGCTACCATGAGCATTCATTTATGAATGTGTGGCTTCTTAGAGGCTTTTGGGTAGGAATTTCTTGTTGGGGGACTGACCTGTGCATTGAGGGGGACTTAGCAGCATGGCCTTCACCTGCTTGATGTCAAGAACATGATGTCCTCTACCCCACCCCTCACTAGGGACCTCCCCAAAGAGTCTCTGGACATGCTCAGTGCGGGGCAATGTCACACTGATTAAGCATCGCCACACCCCCTGGTCCTCAGGGGTCTGGAGGGCCATTTTGAGGAAAGGAAAGCTCTGAGGTGGCCCCAGGGTAGGAGAAGACCGCAGCGCCCCTCCCCAGCCCCCTGCTCTGGGAATCCGTGTGAACATTTTCAAAGCTCTCAGAGAGCCCACAACAGCGACGGGGACGAAAACTGTGAAACACAGTGGGACTCAACCTTTCTGGAGCTGATTGGACCAAAAACCTCTTTGTTCCCCTTCATAGGACACTGGTGACAGCCACCATGGGAAACACTTCCCAGACCCCTCTGACCACACAGGACTCCTGCCACCTTTTTGCATCCTCGCACACTCCAGCCACAGAAACCCTGTTCATTCTGTGTCCCCAGTGTCACCAGGACTGTCCCTGACAACCACTCCCCCAGCTTACTGGCTAGCAAAACCCTGGTTTGTCTGGGCTCAGTGCGTCCACCTCCAGGACACAAACCATGATTGGTTGAAGCCAAACGTGCCAACCCCATTTCACTTCGCCCACGAGTGGGTTGGCGATGTGACCCCTTAAGGCCAATGAACTAAAGGTGGGAACTAGTAGAAAATCTTTTTCTGCCCTTAGAAAGAGCTGGACTTCTATAAAGAGCTTCTTTTGGACCTTTGGTGGGCTCTTAGCCACCAAGTCCCAGCTTTATGCCTGGAAGTGAGGACGGGATTCCCCGGCACCTGGTAATCATGCAGGACAAGGGTCGGACACAGGAGAGAACCCAGGTCTCTGATGGCATCACTGGGCTCCCTGTGAACCCCCAACGCTTTGGTCTGTGAGATAATGAACTCTATGTAGTCAGAGTCTGCCTCCAAAAGCCCCTTGATCCAGCTGGATTTTGCTGAATTTAAAAAAAAAATAGAAGCTTAAAACAATACGTACTCCTTATTTCCCATGGAGGATGTTCAAGTTCACAGCCGGCAGTTGGTTGTATGACCAGGCATCTCATCACCCAACAGGCTAGCCCAGGCTCACTCATGTGGTGCAGGATTCCAGCAGTGAGGAATGACTAATATCTAACACTGCAGCAGCTCACATAGCCAAGTTCATGTTCAAGGAGGAGCTGCGAAGTCCCATGGCCATAGGAGCTGCGAAGTCCCATGGCCATAGGTGGGCGTCCAAGGAGAGAGGGGGTTCCTGGTCCCTTTGCAACCCCACCATGCTCCTGACCAGAGGGCTCCAGCACTTTGCACGAAGCTTCCTCCCCGACTGGTGGCTCTCAGTGCAGTAAAGAGCACACTCCCTCAGCCTCCACGGCCTGGGCACCTCTGGCCTCAATTCCCCACCCATGGCCTCTCTTCCTGCCTAGCCTCCACATCAGACTGGCCTTGTGCAGAAGGTCTGTTGGGGATGAAGTGGAATTTGGCTCCTGATTCCCCCACACCAAGACATCATTTGTCCTTCCAAGAAGAGCTCTTGACATTCTCTCTGGCAGAGGGAGTGTGTCTGGTAGAGCTCTGACCCTGGGACATTTTGTCATCCATGCCAAGTTCAAAGCTCTCAGGGTTCCACGGTCAGCATGGACACAGATGGCCGCCCAGCGTGCCTCTTCCGGGAAGGGGCTCAGTCAGGCCATGTGCAGCTGTTCTGTGACTCCAGGTCTGTGTCTTGCTGCTGCAATGTTGGGACAAGTGAAAATCTCTCTGGCCCACGATCTCTCTGGCCAAAGGCACCTCTGTTCAGGGCCCCACCTATGGTTCCCGATGGCGGCTTGGCCTTCCAGACACCAGGATAATGAAGGGAGAAAGCAGCAGCCAACCCTAGAGAAAGCTCTTCAGAACTGCCATGGCCCCTTCCCCTCCTTCCCTCAGCCACAGGTGAGTCCCACGGCCACACCAACACTCGGGGAGCCCAGGACATTCTGGGCAGCCGTGTCCCTGCTACAGATTGGATCCTTTTATTGTAAAAGAGGGGAGGAAGGACATCGGGGGACAGGAAGCAGTTCTTCAGGCCTCAATTTCCTCTTCTGTGAGCTGGGCGTAACAAGAGCTCTGTCTCATAAGGTCCTTGTGAGAATTAATTGAGTTAATGAGTATGGAGAGGGCAGCCGGCAGGTGACAGAGGCTGGCAGTTATTATGATGACTGGTAATACAGCTGGCCGCAAATTAGCAGGAGGAAAAAATAAGTCACTGGTGTCTGTGCCAAGCAGGGTGTGTCCAGGTCCAATCAGGCTCATGGATTTGGTAAACATGGGCTCC
This sequence comes from Marmota marmota marmota, assembly GCF_001458135.2. Lineage (NCBI taxonomy): Eukaryota > Metazoa > Chordata > Mammalia > Rodentia > Sciuridae > Marmota > Marmota marmota. Next base: position 3,562,860 of record NW_026000138.1, on the reverse strand, counting down.
TCCCTAATGACGGGGAGCTGCCTGTCTCCCAAAGAACAGTCAAAGGTAAATTAGAGTCTCCCTTTTGCGTCCAGGGTCCAGGAATCCAGGGACAGTTTGTGCTCCAAAGGAAACCAGAGGTGGTCCTCAAATTAATGCACACAACCCCTTGTTATTAAACTTGCTTTCAGGAGCCCAAGAGAAGCAGAGACCTAGAGCCAGATCAGGGTCTGAAGATGGTAAAAGAGGGTAGGAGAGGAGTGGCCTCTGTCAACAGAGGGGACCCCAGGGAAGAACTAAGGCAGGAGTTGGCCTTTGGGCTCTGAACTCTTATAGGAAATCCTCATATCAAGGGCAGACAAAGTTTTATCTTGGGATAAGAAAAAAGTTTCTACTATCTTTTCTGATCTCAAGAAGTAGAATTGTGACAGGAGCAAAGGCACACACCTGTAATCCCAGCAACTCAGGAGGCTGAGGCAGGAGGATCACATGTTTGAGGCCACTCTTAGCAACTTAGCAAGACCCTTTCTCAAAATAAAAATATAAAAAGCACTGGGATATAGCTTGGGGTAAAGTGTCCACGCACCAAAGAAAAAAAAAGAAATAACAATTTGTCTTGCAGCCCAACAAACTAGAATGAATCAAACAGATCCCAGGGGGTGGGGTGCCCTGAATTCCACAGGGGGTTTCTAATGACTTAGTGAGCACCAGGTCTTGTTAGAAATGCAGGTGGCTCCGTGAGTCACTAATGGCTGACATGAGCAAGGGGCACATGAGTGTTTATCATACTATTTTTCTCTAGTTTTTTACATGTTTGAAACTATCTATAATAAAAGATTTTCAACTTACAAAACCAATACTTTAATGCATGTGGCATAGCCTAGCCCCGTGAAGGTCCCCTTCTGTATCCAGGTAGAAGGGTAGCACTCACTTATTTCAACATACTCAGAGGGGGGGGAAAACACCTCTACAGGATGCTAGCTTTATCAAAGTGCTTTATAAACAGTAGCAAATATAATCTTATACATGAGTATCTTTATTACACCTATTTTACAGACAGGGAAACCGAAGCACAGAGAGTTGAAGTAATTTGCCAGTAAAATGAAAGTCTAGGATTTGAACCCAGGCAGCCAGACTCAGAAATTAGGCCCCACCATCCTCTCTCTCCTCTGCCTCTTAGAGTTGTAGAAACAATCTCCATTGTGTTTCAGGATAACTCCTTTTAGATTTTTAAAAATGATCTACCTTTCACATTTGTTTGTATCTACATAAAGACAGATGAGACATTCAGCCCAGGGTGACCTGGGGAGGGAGGTGGGTAACTAGGAGATAGAGAATGCAAGGAAACTTCACGGGAACCCCTCCAGACAGACACACACACACAAGTGTGTGTGTGTGTGTGTGTGTGTGTGTATTAACTATTGAACACATCTCCTTCTCAAAAAAGTAAATACACTGATTTTTGTTGTCATGGGAAATTGACACATAAAGTGATGAGGTCCCCTGAGGCAGTCTAGGCTGGTCTTGAACTTCTGGGCTCACGTGGTCCTCCAGCCTCAGCCTCCTGAGTAGCCGGGACTACAGGTGTGTCACCACGCCCAGCTAAGGGCTCACATTCTGGTGGGAAATCAGATATTCATAGAATGACATGGGCTGTGGAAGGGCACTGAGTGGCAAAGTCCTGGGAGCGGGTGGCTTCATAACTGGGGGGTCTGGCCTAGATACGGAGGGTTTCCTGGAGAAGAGGGCCATCTGAGCCGGGCTGAGGCCATCAGAGCCCGAGGCGTCTCTGGGCAGGTAGGAGCAGGCAGCCTCAAGGGCCCCTGTTAGACGGGCTGGAGCTGGGGCTGGGGCTAGGAGTGGAGGGGGCAGGACAAGGCAGGTCTGGGGGTTACAGAACGCGTCAGTCTGTCCTGGCCATAGGGAGAAGCGAGGGGGCACCAGTCCAGCAGAGACCAGCTCAGATGACCTGGTGGGAGCCCACTAGTGAGGGAGGAGTGAAGTCTCCACAGTGCTTAGGTTCCTCAACCCTGGGTTGTCCCTTAGATAATGAGACCAAGAGGCAGGATCATAAAATGCTGCTCCAAACACTGAAACGAGCCCTCCCCTAACCTTCGTGGAACCCTGGCGGTGAGTACCGTGAGGAGCCCTGCTTCACTGAGTGGTGAGTTGCGGCACCCAGCGGTTAGGCAATTTGAAGGTGGCAAGGTTTGGAACTGGCCAAGCAGGGATAGGAGCCGGTGACCCTGGGCACATGTCAGGGCAAACATCTCACTAGTCCTGCCCATAGAGCCAAAAGCATCCCAGAGAGTTCTGGTCCTGCCCTCGCACTTCGTGAATTCCCACTCAGACCACTTATTTGCCTTCATACTGCAAAATCTGGGTCCCGGAGTCTTACTGTCCCCCAGCTGTGTGACCTTGAACAAGGTGCTTGAGCTCTCTGTGCCTCAATTTCGTCATCTGTAGAATGGAATGGTGGGTGGACCTACCTCCCAGGATTGCTGTGAGGACCTGACACAAGCTAAGGGCTTAGCACAACCCTCAGCTGGCAGCAAGCAGCCAGAGAAGGAGCTGTGGGCACGAGGGTGGCCCTCGATCTGCCATGCCCTTCCCCTCTGGGCTTGTCTGTGTCCTGCTCATCTTCCTGTGATCCGGTCAGAAGCTCCTCTTCACCGACATCCTCCTGCCTCCTCCAGAAATGAGTGAGCTGGAGGGTCTAGTGAATGGACGGTTGGCAAAGGTGCGGCAGGCATGGGACACTGGCAAGGGACAGAGCCATAATCCAGGGATGGGAGCAACAGTAGGGAGCCCTTACTCCCCCACCCCGGCCCCAAAGCAGGAAGGGAAGGGGAGGCTCCAGAGCCCAACGGAGCAGCTTTTGCGGCTGCACAGACCTGGCTGGACTGAGCTTCACAGAAGGTGGGGTGTCCCTGGAAAGAGCCCAACATCAGGACCTCCCTGACACCTCCCTCCGACCCAGTGGTCAGCGCCCCAAACCCTAACAGAGGGTGAGGGAGCTTCCAGATGCCGAGTCCCTCCTGGTGCAGAGCAGGTCTGGAGAGGCCACCACAAACACCCAGTACTGTCCATCACTGATGAAGGACAAAGCCAGAATTCAAACTCAAGCCACCATGAACCCAGATGGGTGCTGGTGGCAAGGTCTAAAATCACCCAACAGATCTGGGGCACATGCCCCACACTGACAGGTCCCAGACTCAGCTATGCAGGTGCTGAGTCAAATCGCAGGCTCCTCAGCCTCCATTCCTTCCAGAGCTTTCCTGACCTCATTTGTATCACTCAGTTGAGACGGGTTCTGTTACAGCTAGGCCGACGCAGGCTTTGCAGTCACACAGGCTTAGGTTCAAATGCCAGCTGGGCTTCCTGAGCCTGTCACCTCATCTGCCCAATGGACCGGATGCTGTCTTCTGCTCACAGCCAGGATGCCCCATTCAGCACAGGGAAAACCCGGTGCAGCTTCAACCCCTCCCTCCCCCAACTCACCTCCCAGCCCGGCAGCAGCCAGCTCCAGCTCAGACCTCCCAGAGCCCTCCCTCCTTCCAGAGGATCAAAGTCAGGGAAATCAAAAGCCCAGCAGGATTCCCCAAGACTCAGCCAGCTTAGCAACCCAGGCAATTAAAGAAATCTCACAGATTTGAGTTCCGAGCAAATCGGATGGTAAAATAAATAGATAAATCCCCAACTTGAAACCCCTCTGCGGCACTAAATCTGGTGCCCCCACAAAACTGTTTTTTTTTTTTTTTAAAGTCCTTTGGGCACTGGAGTTATTGAGAGGGAAGAGTCCAATCTGCAAGGTCAGCAGAGACCTTGAATATATGGTTCCGAGACAAAAAAAAAAAAAAAAAAGGGCTTCCACCCAAAGGACCCACTGTATGACTATTCAAAGGCGGGGAGGGACAGTTTGAGGAATGTACTAGGTACCATGGACTAGATCATAGTACTGCCTTGATGCTAACTATCCTGCAGTGGATAATTCTGCTGTAGTTATGTAAGAGAATCTTCTGGTTCTTAGGAGGCAAGCTTAGGTAAAAAAGATATCACATTCGTAACTTCTCAAATGATTCTGAAAAATAAATAATACGCCTGCTTATATATGGAAAGAGAAATGATAAAAATCAGGGGATGTGTGAATCCTTTGAACTATTATGGCAAGTTTTCTGTAACAAAAAAAAAAAACAAACATTTTTTTTAAAATGCAGATTCCAGGGTCAGCCCCTGCAGAACCCAATACATTGGACTTTGGGGACAGCCCCCAAGGCTGCATTGGCCCAAGCTCCCTAGGAGATTTCTACCCTCAGGAAATCTGTCATTCTAAGCTCTGCAGAAACTGGGATGCTGTCCCACACAGACAGCAACGAGCCCCCACTCTGGTATTTCTGTCCTTTTCCTGCCACAGCAGTCAAGGAGCCCCGAATGGAGGGGTTTGCAAACCAATAGCAAGAGGGGTTCCTCCAGGTTTTTGCCAAGAGCAGAGATTGCTCCAAGTGTCCAGCCTCAGCCCACTTAGAGTTACGTGACTTAGAATATAATTTGCTGAAGACAATCTGCTAGGGAAGGGAGGCAAAGAAGGTCAAGGGGACCCCAGGGCAGCAGAGGGCTTCTAGGTGTGTGTTTCATCAGAGGTAAGGCTGACATTGCTTGGTTTTAATCCTCCTTAGTCATTTTCATTTGGGGACATTGGCACCAGCTGCCATTTCTTAATGCATGGGAGGCACCAACAGCTCTGCCTGGCATTAGTTCTATGTGCCAAGGGCCGTCTTACCAAGAGGGGTGGCTTCTAACAGGTGGAGCAGCCAGGAAATGTGACTCCCCAGCACAGGCCATTTGGAAAACAACTCAGGCTAACTAGACTCTCCCAGAAGGCACTTGCAAAACTATCTGACCAGGACCCACCAAAAGAGAGTCGTCTGTATCATAACAGAGAACACACCACCCCCCCACACACACCACACACACACACCACACACACACACCACACACACACACACACACACACACACACACACACACACCCCACACACCACACACACACACACACACACCACACACACTCACACACACACACACATACACACACAACACACACACACACACACCATTCCTTTTCAAAGAGGGTCCTGTCGCCCCAGCTGTGGGGACTGCTGTCCTCAGAGTCTGCAGCTGTTGGCCCCTTGGCCTAAGTGCCTGCCTTAGCTGCACAGGATGGGTTGAGAGCAGACGCCAAGGTGTGGCGATCTGGGCCAACTCCAGGCGGTTCCGGAGAGCCATTTGAACTTCCAGGTTCCCCTGGGGGTTGGTTAAGGCGTTACTGGACCTGAACCTGGGTCAGCTTCTCTGGCTGCCTCTGCTTCCTCCCCAGCATTGGCCTCCTGTAGCCCCACCCCAGGAGCTAACCTCAAGGGCTCTCTCCTCATTAACCTCTTGAGACCTGCCCAAGTTCTAAATCGCGTCTCAGGCGCTGCTTCCTGAGGAACCCAGCCTCGGGCGTGAGTAAGTGAATCATGAGTTTTGCACATGTATCTTCTCTGTGTGTCATGCACCCTCGCGTTGTCTACACCATTCCATTTTTAAAAATGTTGATTGAGGGGCTGGGGCTATAGCTCAGTTGGTAGAGTGCTTGCCTTGTATGCACAAGGCCCTGGGTTCTAATCCCCAGCACCACAAGGAAAAAAATACAATAAAATGTTGTGACCCACTTGGGTGAACTCAAGGCCAATCAGCCACGGGTCTGAAAACACTAGCCCCGACTGTGCCCAAGGAGCCTGAAGAATCGTCAGCGTGCCCTTTGGGCTGCCTTTGGCTGCAAGTAAGATACCTGACTAAACCTGAATTGAATAATAGGGGCTTGTTTATCTGCATAATGGCAAATTTGGCAATAGGGGATCTCAGTTCATGACTCAACACGTTCCTCAGAACCAAAAATCCTTCCCCTAGTTCTTCTCCGACATTCCCAACATGTTGGCCACAAGCCCTCATTGCGACAACACAGCTGTCTCTGCAGCTGCCAGGCAGCATATGACCACCTCCAAAGGAAGTGGGGGTGGGGACGTCTCTTCACAGATTTCTTTCAATTGGGAGGTGGGGGAGGGATTCTGCAGGAGTCCCAGGAACAACTTCCCCTTACATCTCATCCATCACCACTGGGTCATCGCTCCAGTCTAAACCAATCACTGCCGTCCAATGCCCAAGTTTCCGCTAGCAAAAGCAAGAGGTGAATGAGTGGTGGCAGAGTTCGCCATAGTCTGCTTCAGATGTCCCATTCAGCTCTTATTTTCATCAAGGGCCCCATGTCAAAGACCCTGAGGTCGGGGCTAAGTCATCCCTCCAAGGCAGATTCACAGCGATCCTACCATCACTGGTCATCCAAGAGACCCAGGACTGCCATCATTGGTCCATCTCAGCCAGCTCCCACCGAGCAGGAATGCGGCTGCAGAACACAGTACTCCACACAGCCACTGCCAGGCATTCCAATCAGAACCTGAGATAAGATCTAGTTCCTGCTCTGGTCTCCAGACCTGAACAAAGCAAGCCTTCCCTAAAGTGGCTTTTGCTCAGTACTTAGAGAACACTCCCTGATTCACGCTATCTGCTCTCCCTTCTCACTTGGGATCTTTATAACCATCCTGTCTAAATCCCACCTGTCTCTCAGAGACATCCGACTCCAGCCTGACTCCTCTAGGAAGCCTCTCCTGGGCATCCCAACCCTACCTAAAATTATTTATGGAACACATTGCTGGAGCTTCTGGTCACTCCAAGTGGGAGTTCCAGACATCATGCTCCCTGGTGCTGTGAAGAGGAATATCCCTGAGAAGCATTCTTGCTAATCTAGTCCAGCCTCTAGCTGAAATCCCACACTATCCTTTCTGAGGTGTCCATCTGGCCACATGTCAGCCCCACTTGTTGTCGGCGGGGGGTGGGGGGTGGCTGCACCAGGGCACTATGGTTGGCAGGATGGTCCCCAGGATTCCATCCCTGGTGTATACATCCAGCATCAGCTCTGCCCCTGGAGGGTGACAGGATTTGTGAAGTTAACAGGATATCTCTCCATGATTACGATATTTTATAGAACAGAAGAAATCTTGCAAATGTAATGAGGGTTCCTAAGTCAAATTTGAGTCAAACCAAAACAAAATACCCTAAGCAGCCTGACCTGTGAGAACTGTGAGACTAAATGGGTGCCATCTTTAGTGGCCACATTTATGGCCATCTGTCATACTCAGCAGGAAACCGAGTATGTGAACATCAGGAGCCAGGAATCCCCCGGGGCCCACTTGCAGACTGGCCACCGAAACTTAGTATTATCTGCCCTTGATTTTTCTGCCTCTTCTTGGCTCCATTTCCCATGCACTCCCTTCTCACACTTCATTCATTCACTCACCTACTCTCACTCATTCATTCATCCACCCCACAAGCCCTGAGCCTTTACTCTGTTCATGTCCAGGGCTGGTTAACTGGGGACACAGAAGTGACTTGTGTGTTCCCCAACCTCCAGGAGCTCATGTCTGGAGGAGGGAGCACTCCATGGTATCCCGTAGCTCCCTTCAGACCAATCCCGGTGTAACCCATATGTGGTCTTGATTCCAGAACTTTCCAAGGACTGGTTTCAGCACATTGCTCCACCTGAACCACAATCCTAACTCCCAAAGCGTTGACTGCAACAGATTTTGCTGAAGTTTCCAAGTGGAGACCAAAGTGGCATCACAGCACACGTCATCCATCCAACGTTCTCAACTTTCGTATTACACTTCTTCTCTGTCCCTGAGCTGTGTTATTCCGGGCATCTTCTCCCCGACTGGCTCACTCCCTTGTCAATGTCCTCATTACCCTGAGAGTTCTTTCTGGTTTTTGCATTCCACCCAGCACCAAACCAAGGTGGATGTAGACAGGTGAGCCATGGGTCTCCTCCCCGGTTCTCTGGGCAATCCCTTCCTAGCTCTTGTGACCTTGAATGAGATACCTGCTGTCCCAGTTTTGTGGCCTGCATTCTGGCAAAAGCCCTCAAGGAAGAACAGCAGTTCTGAGTACCCCAGCCAAGCCTCGGAAGTCCTTGAAGAAAGATGTTATGTAACCCAGCACCACAGCCAGATAATGACCTGCTGGGGCAGAAAGGCAGAGGCCCTTGGGTCAGCGTCTAAGACAGAGTTTCTGGAACATCACAGCCCCTCCAGCCACGGGCCCTGACTCCCCTGGGCATGGCCGTGAGGCTGAGCTGCTGGATGTCCCAGGTCGTCATGCTGGATGACATGCACTTGTGTCTCTCCCTTCTCTGGAGGAGAGACTGTATCTATGGTTCAAATCTGGACTGTCCCCCAAAGATGCATGTTGTTGAAGTTTTGGGAAGAGATGAGATCTCGAGGGCTCAGAGCTCATGGATGGATTAATCCCTGATGGCTACGGGAGGAGATGGGAACTTCAGGAGGTGTGTCACTGGGGACATGCCTTTGACGGGGCCCCAGCCCCTTGTGCCCCCTGCCACTGGCCACCGTGAGGTGAGCCAATCAGTTCCACTATGCACTCCACCATGATGCTCTGCCTCACCGCAAGCCACAACAATGAGGCCACCATGGCCTGAAACCATGACCCAAAATCTTTCCTCAAGTTGATTTTCTCAGGTGTTTTGTCAAGGTAACAGAGAACACAGGGACTGTCCTGTCTCCTCACACAATCTCATCCAGCCTTATGGCCTTACCATCAATGACCTGCAAGTCTCCTGCTGACTGAGATGCGCACGTGCCCACCTTGTCCTCCTTGCTCCCCACTCCTGGTCTCCGTGAATGGCTCTGTCACCTCTGCTCATTGCTCGAGTCAGGCATGACCCTTGACTCTTCTCTTGATCAGCTCTCCTGTCAAGATGCTTCCCCAATCTGTCTTCTCGTTTCCACAGCCCCCAACTCAGTCCAGGTCACCACTGTCGCAGCCTCCTCACTGTTGCCCCTGTTTCTCCTTTTTGCATCCTACTGACTATTTTCCACACAGCGACCTGAGAGAACATCATTTCTCTCCTTGAGCCCTACCAGTTCTTATGTGGCCTACATGCCTGCGTGCTCTGGCCCTTGCCCGCCATCTTGGACTCCGTGCCTACCACTCTTCCCTGCTGATCTGCTCTAGTCATGCTGGTGTTTGCTTCCTAAACACACCAATCTTGATCCGACCTCAGGACCCTTGCATGTACTCTTCCTTCTGCTTGGAATCCTCTCACTCCTCCTACCTGTTTGCGAAACTGGTTCCTTCTTGCCATTTAGCTCTCATCCAAAGTTCACCTCATTAGACATCAACCCTATCTAACATTGGGCCACCTACCCTCACTCCTACCCAGCCCTGCTCTACCTCACCTTATTAGATTCCCTACATAGATCCCTGCGCTCTCATGACCTCATTTTTGTTTGCTTTTTGCTTATTTGTTTAGATTGTCTTCTACGTTGGAATCTCAACTCTAAGAAGGCATCTGGTTTGCTGTTCTGTGCCTTATGCCTAGACAAGTACCTGACACACACAGGACTTGCATGGGAAATATCTTGCAAATTTACTCATTCGTTCATTCAGCACATCTCCTGAGGCTTACTGCTTCATGGCCCAGGAAGTCCAGGGTAGAAGATGCACCAAGACATCTGGTATCAGCAGGCTCAAAGTCAGGCTCCACCATTATCCAGGTCTGCCCTCCCGGCTCTGAGCCTGTTTTCCCATCCATAAAATGGAAACAACAATACCTACCTGGACGACTTGTTATAAGAATTAAACATTAACTTGTACAAAGGTCCCAGACAGCCTGGCACACAGTAGGTACTTATGGATCCTGTGGCCAAGGATGTCTGGAAAATGCCTGGAAATGTGGGCACAGGCCTGGCACAGCGACAGCTGTGGAACAGCTGGGGACTGCGTGGGTGGAAGATCAAGAACGGATGTGAGGCAGGGAGGGGGGAGACCCTGAGGCCAGCTGGTGACCCACTTGGTCACAGGAACAAGGAAGAGAAGGATCATAAACAAGCCAGGGCAGATTCTTGAAAGAAGTAAGGATGGGAAGAGCCTCGGGGATTGGGGCCACGGGTACATTCCAGGGGCATATAAATGGCAGAGCAGGAGCATGCGGGCCTCCAGTCAGGCCAGGGGTCACCTCCAACCCCTGGAGCCCCACCTCCCAAATGGCCCACCTACGGGTCCACTGGCCAGGGACAGAGAGGAATCTGGCCAGGACTAAAAGACAGCAGATGTCGGGAATTCTGTGCAGTAGCAAAAAGAAGGAGATGCCCTTTAGCCCCCCACCCCCAGAAGACGTGTTGTTATTAGGAAAGACACATGTTGGGGGGGGGGTTAGGAAGAGTACATACATGTGTCTGTGTGTGCACACCCCTAGTTCTGGAAGGGTGTGGGAGAAGAGGGATCAGCAAGGGCCTCCCCAGAGTGGAAGTGAGTGGTGGGGAGAGGAGACAAGAGGACGAGTGGAACACCTACTCAAAAATAAATACTCACAAACTGAAAAGGAAAAAAAAAAGCAAAGGAAGAAAATGCAGCTGCTACCCATCTTGGGGAACTGCTTTACCCTTCCCCCTCCATCAAGCAGGGTAAGGAGAGCATGTTTCTTCCAGAATGATCTAAAAAGGAAAGCTGGTTGTATGACCCCTTATTGGGGGTCACTCCTCTGTTTAAATCCTTTCAATGATTCAAAGTGGAGCATATTGTATAAAGCTGGAAAAAAACAAAAAGGATTGGTTGATTGAGTAAATTCATATATGCACAAGGGACTGATCACACTTTATCTCTTGATTTTTATGATTGAGATAAAAAAGTGTACAGGCTGACACATCAAAGATGATCTCATTTTTTAAAAATAAGATAATTACATACACAAAAAATCATATTGCACATCATCACGTGCATATATATATATATATATATATATCCTTGCATATATTATCACATACTGTGTGTACATGATTACTGGTCTGTAACTGTTAAAAAAATCCAGAAAGACCACAAGCTTGCTTCTTCTACATATTAATCTTAGTGGTGATTATAGGTGTTATCCAGAGTAAAAATTTACTGGTTTATACTTAAAAATTGAACACTTTCTTACATGTAGTTCTATCTCACTTCTTTAAAAGGAAAAAAGATAAACCTCAAGACATTATCAGAGATCTGCTATCATTTGGATTTGGAATGCCGTCCCCCCCAATGGCTGGTGTGTTAAAGACTTGGTCTTCAGTTTGATGTTCCAGGAAGATGGTAGAACCTTTAAGAGATTCCTTTAAAATAACCTTAAGACTTCCCCCACTGCAAAGTCTCACATCACTGGGGGTGTGTCCCCAAAGGCGATAGTGGGAATCTAACATCTCCCACTCTTTATTTTCCTGTGGCCATGATATGGATGCCTGGCCATCAGCAGGCTGCAGGCCTTTCAGAAGAGGGGCTTTGTGGGAGGTCCTTGGGTCATTATACCCTCAAAGGGGATATGGAACCCCAACCCCATCCTCTTCCTTTTTTGCTCCTGGCCAGGAGGTGGGCAGTTTGCTCTTCCATTGTCCCCCAGAGGACTGAGAGCAATAGGTCCACCCAATCACAGACCAGAACCCCTAAAACCATGAGCCAAAATAAAACTTTTTCCTTTATAATTACCTCAGGCATTTTGTTATAATGACTAAAAGCTGACTAACACACAAACTATGTACTTTTCTGCTTGATATATTTCATAGACCCCCTCTCCCAACCCCCAACCCCAGTAATAAATAAAATAAGCTTCCAGAATCAGCTTGAGGTTTTTAGTAGCAATTCCGGTCACAGATACACACTGGCTAAATTCAGCTGAAAAGGAATTTAATTATAGGGAGAACCAGGAGCTCACAATTGCCAGGAAGGCACACACACTGGGCACCACACCGGGGACACCTGCTTGGAACTGCTGAACCAGCTCCTCTCTGGTTGCTGCTGCTGCGGCTGCTGCTCCTGGAACCCGGATGGTGTTTCCCTTCTACACCATCCCCCACTCCAGATTTCTCTTGTGGCTGCTTCTCTGCCCACTCCAGGGTGGAAATCCTCGGTGGATACTGGGAAAGGAAGGTCTGGCAACACCTGCTTTTCTGAGGTGGCCTCTGCCTGTCCCCGTGATAGCCATCGTCTGAGGAAGTCCCCAATTCAGCAGGGGGACACAAATGCTGAGAACCAAAAAATAGAAACTTTGGAATGCACGCTCTGCGGGGCGGGTCAGAGGCTGGGGACAGGCATCGAGGCGCATCCTAAAAGATCTTAAAGGTGGCCAAATTCTATAATTCTGGAATTCTCCTCTCCAGCAGGGCTCAGGGTAAGATTTAGGGTGAGGTTTTTGCATTTCACACTGGGTGTTCGGCTTATGGTTAAGAGAAGGGCCCGTTTTTAACAAACGGATCGAGCCCGCTGTTTTCTTCTACAGACCTCGTCCAAACCAACTGGGCTCTTGATTGGACCAGTCTGGACACGTGATGCTAAGCCAGTCACCTCATTGGCTGGCCAGTAACCAATTAGAGTTACTCACGAGCAGCGCGGTTTCCAAACTTTCTCACGGTGCGTCCAACCTCAGTGACTTTTTTCACGATGGCCTTAGGTGAAAAGAAATCCCCGAGGGTTCTAGTTAGGTCCAAACAATTCAGTAAGTATTTATGGCCCTAAAAACTTACAGCTGTGTGGGAAAATAATTTGAAATAAAACTTTTTTTAAAAAAAAATTCATGGGCTGGGGATGTGGCTCAAGCGGTAGCGCGCTCGCCTGGCATGCGTGCGGCCCGGGTTCGATCCTCAGCACCACATACAAACAAAGATGTTGTGTCCGCCGAGAACTAAAAAATAAACATTAAAAATTCTCTCTCTCTCCCTCCCTCCCTCTCTCACTCTATCTTTAAAAAAAAAAAAAATTCATTCTTAACCTCAACTGCTGTTGAGTGGAATCGTGGGCGCCTGATGGGGGTGACACAAATTCTCAAACCTCAGAATCAGATTGGACACCACCTCATTTCCTGCTCCACGTTGATTTTCCGCTGGTAACTGCTCTTCATTATAGCAACCAGGAAAAACCCAGCTGCACAGATGTGACATCATGGAAAGGGATGTCGCGAGAATCAACACCCAAACTGGGAACACGCCGCCGACGAGTTCCACAAGGATCTCAAGGGTGTAAATGTCACTGCATTTGCTTTGAAAATGTGAATACTTCGTGATACCCCCTTGAGTTTTCCAAAGTCCCAGGGTGTCTTTGCCCACAATTTGAAAATTGTTACTTCTAGAGCTTGAACTAAGACACAGAGGCAGAAGCTGGCCAAACAGGGGTGGAACCAGGGAAGGGTGGGTGTTTTCATTCTGAGACATGTTGGGGAAATAATTAAAGAAAATATATATGCAGAGAGAAGATGGCGAATAAAACTAACAGATGAAAAGCCTCTCTTCGCTGTAGCCATTTGGACCATCTCTCTGTTTCTTAAGCACACCAGCACCATCCTGCCCCAGGGCCCTTGCACTGCCTGTTCTCTCCAACTGGAACATCATCCAGATATCCTCATGGCTTGTTCCTTCAGTTCCCTCAGTCTTTACTCAAATGTCACTTTGCTAGTAAGTCCTTCTCTAATCATAGCATAAAATAGAAACTGCAACTGCCTCTTTTCAGCACTCCCTGAGTTGTAGGAGTTGACATTGACTCAAATGACCTGTATACATAGATGACCACTGAAAGGGTGCCTTCATTGTTTTTAAGCAAATATTAACCGAGCACCTATAATGTGCCAAATACTGAGCTGGGCACTGAGGATAATGTGACTACTTTGATTTAAAAGTGGCTGCTTCAAATCATCCAAAAGTGCTGTCTTGATCATTCCCCAGAAAACGATGCTGCTCCCCCTCCTCAACTCAGAAACCCCTGGAAATCTGTTTACATCACCTGGCAAGTCTCTACCACGGGTTCCCACAGGTGTACTCACCCCCTGGGAATCTCAGCCTGGACTGGGCACCACCTGCCCTGCTCTGGGAGAATACACAATGACCATTCAGGGTTCAGGGGGCAGGGCCTACCAGCAAGACCTCAGCTCCTTCATCCCATGTTCTGCCAGGGAGCTGTGAGCGTGATCAAGGCCAGGCCGTAGACACAACTTCTGATGTTTCTGACTTAAATCTATCTAGTTGTGTGTTATGTAGACTTTCATTATACTCTTGTGCCAATGGTTCAGACAGGTTCTAGATTCTGGTACAGGAATAGCAAATACAGTTGTCCCTCGGTATCCTTGGGATTGGTTTCAGACACCTGCCACTCCCAGAAGACAACCAAACCTGAAGATGCCCACATCCCTTCTATAGAATGATATCATATTTGCATATAACCTACCCACATCCTCTCATGTACTTTAAAACATCTCACAATGATACAATGTAAGTGCTATATAAATAGTTTTACTGTTACATTGTAGTGTCAAGGAAATATTGTACATGTTCAGTATAGGCACAATATTTTTCCCCAAATATTCAACACAAGTTTGGTTGAATCAGTCCATGCCCAATCTGCCCATCTGGAGGGCCAACTGCGGATGGCAAACTGGCCCTGGCTGCCCCTTCTCAGAATATGGCAGATATCACAAATGGATCACAGCACTCTTCCTGCCTGAGAGGTGGCCTCAGAACACCTCCTTACACAACATCCAGGAAGCCACACTAATCCTCCGTTGGCACACGGAGGGGCAAATTCCCTTCCCTATTCTAGCAATTTCTGCACATCCATCTCTTCTGTGTCCCACAAAATACACCAAGAGGCCTCTCAATCTTACTGTTACAGAGCTGGGGCCTTTTGAGCAACTGGAGCAGCATGAAAACCTTCCTTTCAAACCCGATTCTTGCAACCAAGTGAGAAAGGTTTCAGACATGTCGCTCAGAGTAACAGGAATGAGTTTATTGAAGGACTAGGAAAAGGGGGAAAAGGGGACAGTCTCAAGGGAGAGAGTGGGTCCTCTCAGAGGACAGGGACCACATGCCTCTCCTACACTCCAGTTTTATTGGGGATCCCAGAGAAGTTGCCAGAGAGCCCCACCCAGGTCTACTCTTGACTTTTGACTGACAGCAAGATGACATCAGACTTTCCAGTACCCAATGCCATGACAATTCTAGGTCACCTTGGCCCTGCTGACCAGTTCTAATTGGATTCTTAAGTATACATTCCTACAGATTTTATGGTTAGGAGGAATTATCCTTATCACCCGAGTTTCAGGATCTGGTCTATGAATAGGGTCTCAAAAGTCTCCCCCTGAGGGTAACCTGGATTCCTCCCACTGACATTATATCAGGCCTGCATTTCTCCTGTAGATAGGTAGGAATGTGACGTATCCTGTCCACTTAGGCCAGGCAGGGCTGCAGGTAAATTGCTTCTTGGAAAAGAAAGCATGTGGAGGTCAGCACAGTGGGTCCATTTTATAGAATTATTCTCTAAGCCTCATGTTCCCACCATCTGCATCTGTCTGTCCCCTAACATTACCAGGAAACTTTTTTTCTGCTGGGCATGATGGCACACTCCTGTAACCCTAGTGGCTCAAGAGGCTGAGGCAGGAGGATCACAAGTTCAAAGCCAGCCTCAGCCACAGTGAGGCACTAAGCAACGCAGTGAGACCCTGTCTCTAAATAAAATACAAAATAGGGCTGGGGATGTGGCTCAGTAGCCTCTGAGTTCAATCCCCAGTATCCCCCCAAAAAGAAAGTAAACACACTCAACTACTGTCTTAGGAGCTTCTCAGAAAGTTCTGATGCTATAAGAGGAAAAGAAAAAAAATGAATAAAATAATTCCCCATTTGGGGAAAATTACTCATGTTGAGAATATTTTTGAAGCCCACTCTTTCTTCTAAAGAGATTAACGTTTTGCGTTAAGGCCTAACACATTCTCACTCTCTGGAGTTTTGGGCAGAACAGGAAATCCTCATGGATCTCTCTGAACATTTCATTTCCTCTCTTGCGTGGATCTGTTCCTCTCCCTCTCGGTCCTCCCCCCTCTCCTCTCTGCATTTCTGCAGGTGAGCTGGTCTCTCTCATCTCCTTCTCTGTCCGTCTCTGTTCACCTCTTCCCCCGTTGGCTCACAGTCTTCCCTAGAGAGCCTAGCTTAGGGGCACCTGCTGCCTGTCTCTGTTTCTTTGCCCCAGTCGCTGGACATGGGTCCCCGTTCTCCATATCATCTATTTCTCTGTCTTACGCTGATGTCCTGTCAACTGACTGCCTATGTGACTCAAACCCATCTATCTTTTCTTTTTAAGGCTGAGGACAGAACCCGGAGGCTCCCGCACACCAGACAAGTGCTGCACAATGAGCTATACCCCAGCTCCATTGACCTTTCCATCTTTTTCTTTTTCTTTTCCTTTTGGTACTGGGGATGGAACCCAGGACCACTTAACCACTGAGCTACATTCCACTGCCTTTTTTTCTATTTTATTTAGAGATGGGGTCTCACTGAGTTGCTTAGCACCTTGCTTCTGCTGAGGCTGGCTTTAAACTTGCAATCCTCCTGCCTCAGCCTCCGGAGTCACTGGGATTACGGACATATGCCACCACGCCTGGCCCTTTCTATGCTTGTATTTCTGTCCCTGTAAATTTCTGTCCCCTTGCTTAGGCCTCTCCCCCTCCCTCTTCCTTGCCCTCCCCTCCTCTGTCTTTTCCTTGCCTCCAACCGCCCCCTCCAGTTCTCTTTTCCCTCCCTCTCCCCTCCCCTGGAGTCCCAGGATAGGTGCAGACAGCAAGTCATGAATAGAAAGTGAAAAGCCACTCAGAGATTTCTAGGCCACCAGATGTGGGCTCATTTAGACAGGACAGCTGGTAACCTAACAACTTCCTGTCTTTCCGGAACATCCTTCGCCGCTGCTCAGTTTGCTCGTTGGAGACTCACGTGGGCTCCCCTCTCCTGCGGCCCCCACAGTGCCCCTCACGTCTTCCTCCGTCAGCAGCTCGAGCCCAGATGCTGCAGCGGCGCCCAGGCCTCCCACCTGAGCCTGCCACCCCCTGCCCTCTGGCTGCCCGGCTTGGAAGAGGAGCTACAGGAGCAGGAAGGCCCACCGGAGGCCCTGGAGATCCCCAGAAAGGAAATTCTCAAAAGCAGCGTCCTGCCTTATTTTGTGTCCCATTTTATGAATGAAATAACTTACGGGTCACCTCAAAAGCCCCACAGACTCCCAGCTCCCAGCATCAGGGACCTCAAGGCCAAGAAAGCCTGGGCAAAGGGGCAGGGCGGTGCAGTGGACATGACCTTGGGCTTCTGCCAGGTGGACAGACCGCCCTGAGGTCAAGCCTTCCACTGGGACTTAGAAACTGTGTGGCCTTAAGCAAGCGGCCTTTGCTGTCTGAGCCTCAGTCTCCTCATCAGTGGGATGGGAGGTGTTACAGCGAGCTGTGTTGTTGCCTGAGTCCTGTTTGCAGACAAGCGAGGATAAAACCGAGGCCCAAGTTCACACAGAGTAGATCCCGATCTCCCAAATCTTTTTGAGCACTTTCTGTGCCAGACCCAATCCCAACGCCTCATACATGTTCACTGAATCCTCGAGGCCACCCTGTGACCCATTATTATTCCCCTTTTATACATGAAGAAGCTGAGGCCCAGAGAGCATCAGATCCTTGCCCAAGATCACACAGCTCCTAGACACCAGAGTTGGGCACAATGCTGGCAGCTGGTACAGAGCCACCTCGTAACCCCATACACGTCCTGTTTGTTCAAATCCTGGAGATTTACGTTACCACCCCCCTTCATTGACTTTCATGTAAGCAAATAATATGTGAATGTGTTCTTGGTGGAAACACTGGGGGCGGGCGCTACTCAAGCTTTGATCTTACCTGTACTTTCCACTGTGCATGATTTGGAGAGGATCCTGCGGATGTTTCCCAAGGGTTTGCGTTTGTACTTTACAGCTACTTTCCAGAACCTTCCCCCTGGAGGCAATAAACCTGAGACTGAAGGCAGGTGGGGGCTGGAGGTGGTCTCTCTTTCTGTAGTTAAAGATCTGTGAAGACCTGTAAATACGCTGAAGGCCAGCAGACAGACTCAGCTGGGAAGCCAGAGAGCTGACACAGCAAAGTCCACTCGCTTGTCCAGAGACAAAATCCAAAACGCCTGGGTCATCCCTCACACTGTCCACCGTGGCAGCCACTCCTCGTGTGTGGCTTTGAGCCCTTGATGAGGCGGATCCAACATGAGATGGATTGTGAGTGCAAAACGCAGGCTCACAGGTCTGCCGTGGAAGGTGCCCAGAAATATGGCAGCCATGGTCACCATGTTGTCCTTGCTGTGGTCATTTGGCAGGGGGAGGGTTTGAGGACACTCTTTTGGTGGAAATACACTGCCCTTTGTAGCATCTCGAAGCCTTATGCATAATAAAGTATAAACTGTCTCATGAACACTTTGCATGTTGATAAGATGTCAATATATTGGGTTTAATATAATGTTATTAAAGTTGATTTTTTTCCTGATATTTTTACTTTTTTAAAAGTAGCTACTGGAAATTTTTAATTCCCCTCTGTGGCCTCTATTCTATTTCTAATGGCATCATTATTCTCAACAGATGGTTAAGGAGACAAGCTTTTTTTTTTAATTCCCTGAAAACAGTAATAATAGTTCAATTGTATCAGGTGCTCATGAGCCAAGTAAAACGGTAAACGCTCCCCATTTCTCACTTCTTCCAACCCCTCACAATAGCCTAGAGGTAAGCACTGTCTTGTCTCCATTTTGCAGAGGAAAAAACTGAAGCTCAGAGACATGAAGTCATTTGCCCAAGGTCACACAGCCAGGAAGCAGCAGAACAGCAGTCTGACACATCAATCATGGATTAACTGTGTTCAGTGACAGGACAAAGAGAACCACTCCTGGGACTCGGTCAAAAACAAGTGTAGTCAAAAGGAAGCTTTTGAAAAGCCATCTGGCTTTGGAGTAGGGAGTAGGAGCCATCAGAGGAACACAGACCCATCTCTCAACAACCTTCCAAAAAGGAGAAATCAACTGAATTATTTCCAGGCCTTTTTTTTGCCCCACCCCTTACGAGGCCCAGCCCCTGCTCTAACTGAACATGGAGCACACACTTGAAACACTGGTTTGATTTATTAATCCATCTGGGGCACTGACAGGCCTGGAGAGGCCCTCCCTAAGTATCTGCTCCCCAATACCGCTTCCTTCTTCCTTTAGTAATGAAATCACACATGACAATTCAAAAAGAGGGACCACGGTTCACTGCAGCTCCGTGGCTGTGATATGATCAAGGATTACCTCCCAGCCAATGGGATATAAGCAGAAATGGTATATATAAGTTCTAGGAAGTGTTCTTAAATGTAAGAGACCCGCCCTTTATTTCCCCTTGACAAGCTACGTAGGGCTGGAATGAAGACACGACCGTAGGTGCTATAGCAGCCGTCTTGTATCTCAAGGGGGCAGGTACCAGTCACCTTACTACAGTGATACCCACAGACCTATGTTCACAGCAGCACAATTCACAATAGCAAACTGCAGAACCAGCCTAGGCGTCCATCAAGAGATGAATGCATGAAGGAAATATGGTATATATACAAAATGGAGCTTTATTCAGTCATAAATAAAAGTGAAATTATGGCATTTGCAAGAAAATGGGTAGAACTGGTGATCATCATGTCAAGTAAAATAAGTCAAATTCAGAAGGTTAAGGGTCAAATGTTGTCCTTCATAGGTGGAAGCTAGAGAGGAAAAAGGGAAGCAAAGGTGGGTGGGTCTCCTAAAAATCAAAGGGGTATCAGTAGAGAAAAGGGACCAGGGGTGGGGATGGAGAGGGAGAGGGAAGGACTGGGGACGGATATTGACCAATTATATTGTCATATTGTGAGCAGGTGTGACTGTGGAACAGCAGGTCCCATCAATACGTGCAACTGTAACGCACCAATGACAAAAATGAGGAAAAAATAAAAGAGGGCAGGTACCTGCTGGGGTGGCAGAAAAAGAAGACGGAAGGAGCCCAGGTCCCTGGGATCGGGAGCCGCCATCAGCCCCATTCGCCTGCACATTTTCCTTCATAGGAATGAGCCTCTGTCTTCCCTCAGTCCTCCTTGGTATCCCTCGTAAACGCATCTAAACTAGAATGAAAACAAACAAAAACCATGGCTCCCAGTGACGAGTTCCAGGTTGAAAGGCGTGGGGACGAAGGAGCACAGAGACTGTTGGCAGAGGGGACACTGGATGGCGTCAGATGGCACCAAAGACATTGAACATGGGGTGGCAGGTGCGGAGACCTGAGAGTTGATACCTCCGGAGGTAAGTGATGAGGAGGTGATCTCAGGAACCAAGCAGGTGTGGGGGCAACGATGCCCTCTCCCAGCCTCAGCCTCCAGATCTGCAAAATGGGTTGATAAATGCTAACAAATGGGTTCGAGTAATTAAAAGGTGGCGCTGTGGTGATCACACAAGACACATGCTCCTGACCCGCAGGACACGCAGCATTAGTTAGCAACGATGGTCATTAGCCGTGGGGTCATTACCACTGTCATCTCTTGCTGTGATGGGCCTTGCTGCTCCTGTCTCTTGCTACTGGAATGCTCTTCCCCAGGTGGTGTCATGGGAGAGCAGAGGGACAACCTGTTCTGTTCCTCCCAGACGCCACAGGAGCCAAGGCACAGGTGTCTGCCAAGGCAGAGACGCGACGCATGAATCTGGATGCCACGAGCCATCTTCCTCCGGTTGGGAAGGTGCCTCTCCAGTGTGGGTGGGACAGGGGTCAGCGTTGGCAGGCGAGAGGGAAACATGGTGGGTTGTACTGCCCTTGGTTTCCCTGCCCCGTGGCCTTGGCCACGTGACCTGCTCTGGAGCAGCACAGGGCTGGGGCACTTGCCCAGCTCAGAGGCCCTGGGTTCCATCCCAGCACCAGAGGGGGAGAGAGGCCTGCTGCACGTCACTGTGATGCCTGTCAACCTGCCCCAGAAAGGAACAGGGGTTGGGACTGTCTCCTGCTTCCTGGCATTTCCCTTTTGCCACAGAAATGAGCACGTCATCCCTTTGGGCCCCAGAACCAGAGACCGCGAAGTAAGGCTCTGCAGAACCATAGCGGCACCCCGCTGCGCAGAGCCAGGCCAGCGCTAACCACTGCAGCCCACCAGGGGCCTCAGGTCACAGCAGAGCCCACGGGCACAGCCACCCTGAGCCGCTGGCGGAGGGCAGTGGAGGAGGAGGGCAGATCTCGGGTCCAGTCCAGCTCTGCCTGCATCTAATGCTGGGTGACCTGGAGCAGGTGCCCTGGGACCTTATTTCCTCATCTGTGAAGAGGGGACAATCACAGTGCGGGTGCCTCTGGAGCTGTGGGAGCACTGGATGATGTGCGTAGGGCTGGGGAGGGAAAGGGCTCTGTGAGGAGGAGGGGGACCTGCTGGACCCCACCAGAGGGTTGGAACCCCGAGCTCCAGGCTAGGTAACCTGGGTGAAATGGGGCTGGGGCTTCCTCCCAGCCCCAGCCCAGCCCCTGCCTGGTCCCACTGCAAGACTTCTGCCTGCCACACTCCTGGCCCAGGCCTCAGCCCTCTGCCCGCCCCACCAAATCCCCAGAGAACTGAAGCCCCAGGCTGGGATGCGCCTGCTCTCCGGCCCTGATCATGCCCAGCAAACAGCAAACAGCAAACGAATTTGGGTAGCTCCAGCCCACAGAGGACCTCCCTTCAGGCTGTGGGGAAAGCCTGTCCTGGTGCCAGAGCTCGCCTGCTCTGGGCTGGACGGCACTTCCAAGCAAGAGTTTTCAGGTGTGGGAGAGGCCCACCAACAGGTGTGTGCACCAGCAGCCCACACCCAGACACAGCACACGTACACGCGACTCGCGCACGTGCTCGTAGACTCACCTTGAGTTCAGGTGACTTCTGGGGTTTCTCCAAGTGCAGACAACCCCGGTGTACAGAGGTGTGATCCCATGAGGTCTGCCTGGTTTGAGTCCCCCAAGATGGACTTACAGATGAGTATTCTGCTCTGAGCTATTTATTTGGGAAGTGATTCCAGGAAACTTCAGGAGGAGATGGGGAAGGGAGACAAGAGGGAAGGAAGTTAATAAAGGGTCCTATGATTTGGGTAAGTGTTCTACAGAGGTCTGTGTGTTAAAGGCCACCAAGCACCTGACACTCTTGGGAGGTGGTGGAACCTTTGAAGGGCAGGGTCAAGGAGAGGAAGTTAGGTCACTGGGAGTGTACCCTTGAAGGGGATCTGGGGACCCAGCTCCTCCCTATTTCTCTTTCTGCTTCTCTTGCCACAAGCTGAGCAGCTTTCTCTACCATGTGTTCCCACCATGGTGTGCCACTTCACCACTGGCCCCAAACAACTGGGCCAACCAGCCATAGACCAAAACCGCCAAAACTATGAGCCAAAGCAAACCTTTCTTCTTTTTAAGTTTATTATCTCAGGTGTTTTGTTACAGCAATAGAAAGCTGACTAACACAAAGGGTATCTTTTATCAAGCAAATTACCACTCTGGGCAACCAAGGTTCGAACCTGCAGATGAACATCAGGAACAGTGTAGCACATACCTGTGTTATCCCATGCAAAGGATGACAGAATTCTTGTATCTATGACTCATTAGTTGAGGGATGTCCCCAGGGGGAGTTCCTCCCAGGGGCTTCTGATTTGCCCCTGAACATACTGAGCAAGCCTGGGGGCAGAGGCAGGTGCAGGGGTTGGCAGAAGGCCCAGGGTTAGAGGGAGGCTGTGAGATGCTTCAGGCACAAAATTTGAGGAGGCTCCTACCCTAGGGACTGTGGAGGTGTGGAGTATAAGCCTCGGTGTGCTTGAATAGAGACAAGGGGTGGTGGGGTGGTACTGACAGAGTTTACTCGGCTCTGCAGCCCACTGGCCTGGATTGAATCCCAACTGAGCCCCTGCAGGGGCTACTTTTATTTATTTATTTTTGGTACTGGAGATTGAACCTAGGGGTGCTTTACCACTGAGCAGCATCCCCAGCCATTTTTATTTTTTATTTTGAGACAGAGTCTCACTAAGTTTCTGAGGCTGGCCTTGAACTCACAATCCTCCTGCCTCAGCCTCCTGAGTGGCTGTCATTACATGTGTGCAGGACCACAGCTGGCCAGGAGCCCCTCTGGACTTCTTGTGACTCTGCTTCTTCTTCTGAAGACTGGGCTACTTATAGTCCTGGCTTTGCAGGACTGTGAAGATCACACAGGATGATTCACATAAAGTGCTGAGATCAGAATTGGGCACAGAATAAGCCTTCCATATGCGTTAGCTCTGACTACGGCAGTGAGCCTCACAGCGCACACATCCTGACGTTTTTCGAGAATCGAGGAAGCAAGATCATCTAGTGATTAAGAAAAGGACTCTTAGAGTCAGGCAGAAGGGGACTCAAGTCCCCCATCCAGACCTCAGGTCCCTGATGTTTAAAATCATTTTTAAATAGAAAGATGTTTAACAACAAATTGAAAAAAAAATGTAAACATAAAATAAAAGATGCATGCACTGTGCTTCTCTAAGCACCATCTCTTGTTTGAAGTCAAGTGTGCAATAAATCTCAGGTATGATTGTTGCATGTTTGATTTCCCATGCAAACAGGAAGTCACTCCTGGGCGGGAGCTGCCAGGAAGAAAGCATTCAGTCGGCGCTATTTATTGCACACCTGCAAGATGCAATTGCACACCTGAGACACAAAGCGAGAGTTATTAAAAAGAAGTGGTTCCGGCGCTGGACTAGACCTCTCCATGCCTCCTGCGAGGGAGGCACGCATCTGTGCCCACTGCTTTGCCACTCTGCTGTCCCCCGCCCCCCCAGAGCGAGCAGAGTAAACTCTCCAGCAACTTCAAGCACATAAACCAATACAGAAAAAGGCAGCGGGAAACTGAGAAGAAGCTGATCCCTGCTGACTCCGTGGTCTCCCCCATGCGTCCTGAGCTGCCCACCTGCCCCTGAACCTGCTCTGGTGTAAGAGAAAAAGGACGGAGCTGCACCTGGGTTTCTATTCAGCGCGGCCCAGTTACTCCCGTGGTGAGCAGCCTTCGTTTTATCTCCCTGTTCTTGGTGCTCTGGGTACCGCAGGAGGAGAACCGTGGTATCTGGGGGCTGCAGAGGTAGGGTCTCTGTCTTGCAAAGAGGAAGCCTTTCTGGGCCATCCCCAGCAGAGCGTTGTGCCGCCCTCCCTCCCCCTGCTTCCAGCCCGCAGCCCTGCCCTGCCCTAGCCCTTTCTTTAAAGATGTGAGTCTGAATTGGAGGATCAGATTGTGCCTGGTGGGGGTCAGGACAGCCCCACGCCTCTGGGTCTTGCTCTTCCCTTCCCACTTGGCCCTGACTGTCAAAGGCACTTCTGCCCATGGCAGACCTGCCTGTCTCCCGGCCAGGCCCACTCAGCCAGCAGCCGGGCCTTTTTATCCTGACGGATGCCTTTTCTTTTCTTTTCGTTTTCTTTTTTCTTTTTGGCAAGAGAAATCAGGCCAGAACTGCCAAATAATTTTCAGAAATCATTTTCTGATGCAACTAAGGACAGCTGGTTAGAATTCAGAGAAGAGAGGCTAATGATTGCCTTCAATATTGACCACCTACTCTTTCTCCACCCCTCCACCCATCTTTAATACCTTGGTTTTCCTCAGGACCAACTCTCTGCCTCCTCCTGGGTTTGGTCAGGCAGGTGGCAGTCCCACTTCCTGTCCCCACATGGTCATGTGACTCCAGCCTGGCTAAGCATAAACTCACATGCCTCTGGCTACTGTGATTGCTGACTGTTTAAACCACAGAATTTCGTGGGGGAGATGAAGCTGCTACCTTCTCTGCTGGTCTTGGGGTTTTGAGGGTGGCAGAGGGGAAGGACTGATTGAGGGAATGAAGTTTGCACAGAGGGAAACTGAACTGAGGGATGGGAGGAGATAGGCAGTGGGAGACCAGCCCTGACAGCATTTGAGTTCCTGGATCAAGCCATACCCTTTTAAAATTACACATGCACTTTTTAAAAATTTTTATTTATTAGTTGATTTTTATATTTTATATTTATTTATATTTTTTTATATTTATTTTTTAGTTGAAGTTGGGCACAATACCTTTATTTTATTTACTTATTTTTATGTGATGCTGAGGATTGAACCCAGGGCCTTACACAGCTAGGTGAGTGCTCTACCGCTGAGCCACAACCCCAGCCCCAGGCCTGCATTTTTAACTCACACTAGTCGATTCAATTTTTTGCTTAAGCCACTTGAAGTTGAGTTTTCTGGTTCTTGCAAATAATAGTCCCAATTATCACCACAGAACATTCTGCATAGTTTGCCAACTTATCTTCTTTTGCTGTATGTCCCTGCCTCCCTCACTCCTCTGCCAATAAAAGTCAGTAATTTTTTATCTTTTCTTCTTATTTTTTTATGCAGGGCAGATATGTGAAGGGGCTCTATCTTACTTACTGCCCCAAATAATGTTTGGCACACAGCAAGTGTTTAATAGGTCTTTTTGAATAGGAAAAAATTCAGACAGGGAGAACCAGGCCAAGGAGTCCAACACTTCCAGAGGACTCGCCCGACTAACCATCTGATCGACCTAATCTTTACGTGAGAGCCTTCTGCTCAAAGTCCACTGATCTTCATTATATTGCTCTGAAATTCCCTTTATCACCCCGAGGACAACACAGTCACCATAGGAACTAAGATTTGCTGAAACTCTTGCTGCTGCCAGGCAAACTCTCAGTTCCCTATATGGTTTCCCTGTTGAACCCGTTTCCCATCCCCTTCAAAAGTAAGCCATCACGGGCTGAGGTTGTGGCTCAGAGGTAGAATGCTCACCTAACATGTGTGAGGCACTGGGTTCCATCCTCAGCACCGCATAAAAATAAAATATTGTATCCACCTATGACTAAAAAAAAAATTTAAAAATTTTTAAAAAGTCGGCCATCACTCTCATCCCAAATTACAGAGAGAGAAACTGAAGTTCAGAGAGGACCAAGTCACATAGCTAGAAAGCAATAGAGCTATAGAGAAACGCTATTGGCAGGCTGCCCACACAACAGCCTTTCCTTTCTCTCCCTTTATCCCTTGCTGGCAGAGTCCAGCTCTCAATATAGACATTGAAAATCCATACTCCCCTCCAATTAAAAAAAAAAAGATATCTTTTTAAAGTGCTTTCTCCCTTCATCAACTGTTGTTGGGACTATCAGTGATGTCTGGAGCTGCAGCCTCCATCTTGTAACCATAAAGCAGCCAATACTCTGAGTAGAGAAAAAAGCAAAAGAACCCATGTTTTTCTATAAAGAATATCCAGAGGGGCTGGGGATGTGGCTCAAGCGGTAGCGCGCTTGCCTGGCATGCACGGGGCGCTGGGTTCGATCCTCAGCACCATATAGAAATAAAATAAAGATGTTGTGTCCACCGAAAACTAAAAAAAAAAAAAGAATATCCAGAGACCCTGGGTAATATTGATTTCATCCCCTTTAAAGTGCCAGTTATCAAGTTAAATATCCATAAAGGGAGAATATTAAAGTATAATCACCCAATGGAATACCATGGAACCATATAAAAGAATTAAGAATTTCTCTGAGCACCAATATAGCAAAATTCTCCAGGCTATGTCAGGAATTGAAAAAAGTAAAGAATGTGATCTGCATCTGCTTTTTGGTAAAACAACTCTGAAAGAATACCAAGAAATTAATGAAGTGACTCACCAAAGGGAAAGGAGACAGTGTAAGATGGGAGACAGGAGTGGGAGGGAGATAAAATTATTTTTAAACACTTTCAACTTTTAAACATGGAATATCACATGAGAAGACAGAAATTTAAAAGTAAAAATAAAATTAAAAATTCCAGGTATTCGAAAGACCACTGTTTTCCGAACTTGTTTACAATAGTCATACCTTCTCTACCATTAATACATGCTTAACATTTTTACTCAACTTACTTTTTTTTTTTTTGTACCAGGAATTGAACCCAGGAGCACTTACCCACTGACCCACATCTCTAGTCCTTTTTTAGTATTTTGTTTAGAGATAGGGTCTCACTGAGTTGCTTAGGGCCTCACTAAGTTGCTGAGGCTGACTTTGAACTCATGAGCCTCCTGCCTCAGCCTCCTAAGCCGTTGGGATTACAGGCATGGGCCACCACGCCTGGCTTCCACTTTCATTTTTTTTTTAATTTAAAATATCGTTTAAATTTTTTTCATAATTGGAAATTCAGCATTAGTTGCCATAAATAGAAGATAATTATAAATATATTTAAATATGTAATATATGGATATACACACACATATTTTGAAGGCATAACAATTTTCTAAAGTTCCAGTTAGATATTTTCACACCTTCTAAATATACGGCTGAAGGTCTACTCTCTTTGTTAAAAAGAGATTATCTGGGTGTGGACACTGTCAAAGACTTATTAGCACAGGCTGCAACTTACTCCATAAGGTAATTGTTGCTCCTAATTAGAATACTACATAAAATTAAAAAGCAAATCCCTGCTCTCAACCAGGGATTGTCAGAGGAGACCCCAGCTGCCACATGATTTTGTGAATAAATTTTATTAGCACAGCCACATCCTCATTCACAGGTGAGCTCTAGCAGCTCTCACCTCTTGCTGGCAGGTGAGTATCCCTGACAACCCTCTGGCCGGAAAAGTCACAAATGTGCACTCTCTGGGCCCTTCTAGAAAAAGTAGACCCACCCCAGCTCTAAGTCATATCACACTCAATTTCTCTGGCCTGGAATTGTGTGACCTCATATGGGAATCATCTCCTGGGAGTAAAAAGCCCATGGCAATCTGAAAAGGTCAGGTGTCATCAGTTTTTATCAAAGTGGCTGCTTTGGATGCAAAATCTCTCCCCAGCTTCCTGAAGGTAACAACAAACCAGAAACACCGTCCTGTGTGAAACCACAGCCAATAGGCCGGAAGACCCGGCCAGAAGTGGCCTCTTGCTGGGGGTTTTGCTGGGTGGAGGGATTAGGTGTGATGTCATCCCATCCACAGTTCTAGAGTTTCCAAATATTTAATATGGGGTGTTCGTTTGCTGGGCTGTCAAAACCAAGTACCACAGCCTGCGATGAGACAACAGAATGGTTAGAATATTACATAAAATAATAAATCTCCTTTACACTGGATGAGGGACACCCCAGTGACCCCATTTTTAACTTTATTAACTCTTGGAAGACTTCATTTGCCAATACAGTCACATTTCTGAGGAGCTGGGTTTTAAAAATTTAGCATATAAATTTTGGGAAACTACAATTCAGCCCCCAGCATGTGTATTATGTGCATTATTTAAAAATGGACAGTATGGGGCTGGGGCGGGGCTCAGTGGTAGAGCGCTTGCCTAGCATGTGTGAGGCCCTAGGTTCGATCCTCAGCACCGCATACAAACAAATAAATAAGTAAATGTCCATCAATAGCTAATAAAAATATTTTTAAAAAATGGACAGGAAATGACCAAGTTTTTATTTTTTTTAAGTAAATCAAATAATCATGACCAACATTTTAGCCTGAAATCTTATTTTTGGAAGTAACATTTGTCCAGTGACTTTAAAAACATCAAACTGCATGGGAGGATGAAAAAGGGGAAAGGACAGAGCCCTCTCCCCAACCCCCCCCTCCTCCAGGTGGGCAGCGCTAGCACCTCCTCCCAGGAATTGTCTTTTCTCTTTTTAATTTTAAGTTGCTGAGGCTGGCCTCTGACTTTCGATCCTCCTGCCTCCGTCTCCTGAATAGCTGGGATCACATGCGTGAGCCCACCCGCCCGGCTTGTTTTAATTTTGAATATAACCACAACCAACCAACCAAACAAGCAAGCAAACAAACAAAAAAACCCAATAAGAGTGTGGATGGTGGTTTACAAGAGGGGAGTTGTTTTGTTCTGTTTCTTAATTTCCCTTGGTGGTTTTGCAATGAATACTGATTTTGAGCTTCTGAAAATAAAATCAATAAAGAGCCATTTGCTCCCCACTCTCACTCTCACTATTAAAATAATTAAGATGTTTCCAGCCCCAGCCAGCCCTCGGGTGCTCCTCTTAGACTGGAGCAGAGAGGCCTGGGAGAGCACCTGTGGCCCCGGGGAGTGCTCTCTTGTCCTACAGCGATGGGCACTCTTGAGCCACACAAAGGATTGCCTTGTCCCAAGGGATGTGCCCCAGATGCCTTTTCTTCCTTGCAGAAGCAAGCAGGGCCCCCAGGTCCCACCAGGCCTGCAATGTGAGGCAAACAGCCACCTTGCGACACACCTGCTGGGAGCCAAATACATGGCATTCGTCGCCTGCGTCATTTCCCTGAATCCTTCCCAATTTTTATTATCCCACCTTGCAACTATTGTATTCACATCTTCAATTTGTTCGTTTATTTCACAAAGTGTTACTGAGCTCCGTCTGTGTGCTAGGCTCTTGGATACAGCAGTGAGTGAGGCAGACACAGACTGAACCCTGTGGAGCCGGGCGCAGTGGCACAGGCCGGGAACCCCAGCACCTGGGAGTCTGAGGCAGGAGGATCACATGTTCGTTTGAGGCCAGTCTCACAACGTAGGGAGGCTCTGTCTCAAAATAAAAAACTTTAGAAAGGGCTGGGCGTGTGGGTCAGTGGTATAGCACCCCTGAGTTCCATTCTGAGCACAGGGGTCAGGGGTGAGGGGATCCATGGCAGCTGGTAGGAGGACAGAAAAGAGACCAAAGCGTAATGCAATGTCAAGCAGGGAAGGAAACAGAAAACTGGGAAGGGGAGAAGACGCGTTGGCGGGCTAGAGAGCAGGGCCTATTGTAGACAGAGAGCCTGGGAGGGCCGCTCTGACAGGGTGACAGCTGGCAGAGACCTCAAAGAATGAGGAAAGAGCAGCTCTTAGGTGGGAAGGTCTGGGCTGTGAGATGCTTCACAAGGAGGCCCTGCCGAGGCCTGAGCTGGGCAGCTGGGCGGCTTCCGTGGCCTTTCAGCCCTGGCACATGGGAGGTAAAGTGACTCCCAATGGGGTGGCGTTGGTGGCACTATTTATACCATGAAAATTGACAGACACCGGGCTCTGCTTCCTCCCCCTCCTCTCCCTTCCTCTCTGGGTGCCAGCTCTCAGCACACCTCTGTTCCTAGACACAGGCAGGGTCTGGATTTTACACCATATTGGACAAGAAGCCATGGGGGAGCATGGAGTGGCCTCGGTCTTCATTTTCTCAGAGGCGGTTCTGGGTGTGTGTTGGAGGACAGATGGCAGCAGGCAAGAGTTGAAACCGCTGGGTCCCAGAGTCGATGGCTGAAATAGGGAGGGATTGGACACGGGACACATTGGGACTTGCTGATGGGTGGGGAGCGTGACCTGTGAGCACAGAGGCATCACCGAGGTTCCAGGTGGCTTCCGGGTGCTCTGGTTATCTTTTTCCACTTGACTAAACACGTGGAGACTAAATGGCTTAAAACAATGCTTATTTATTTCACTACAAATCTGCAGTCTGGGCAGCATCTGTGGGGACAGCTCATCCGCTCTTTTCAGCCTTCGCTGGGTAGCTGGAAGAAACAGGCACCTAGAATTATCTAGAAGTCTCCATCCACACCACCAACCGGAGGCTGAGACAGGAGCCTGCGTGGACCTTCTCGATGGGGCCCGTGCTCCGTCACAGCACAGTGACAGACTTCCAAGAGCAGGTGTCCCAAGAGAAAGAGAGCCAGGTGACGTGGCATTACCTTTTCAGACCAAGAGTCAGAAGCTAGGAAGCATCTCTTCTGCAGAAGCCGCAGTCCCCCAGGAGTGGGAGGGGCCACGGGTGCCATCTGGCAGGGGCGTGGTCAGGTCCTTAGAAGAACACATGGACTGGGAACTATCGTCATAGCCTGCTTTGGCCATGTCCTATGCCAGTACTTATAAAAATGGACAGTATGTCATTCCATTCAATTCTGTACTATCTCTATGGGTGACAAAACTAAGACCCAGGGATGTGAAGTCACTCCCCCAAGGCCACCCAATTATTAATGCGACAGAGCCTGAGTCTGGCAGTCATCTGATTCCAGGTTACTGAAAAGCAGCCAGCCGAGGCCAAGCCACCAGGCAAGACTCAGAGTGGCCGAGGTGCCTTGCCAGGTTCACTGCTAACTGCCCTGGGCCCTCTCAGGACCCTTCTGGCCCCTAGGGTGAGTCTTAATTCCTGCCTCTGCAGGGCCCTGAAGTCTGGCTGAGGCTTCCCTCCAGGCTGGGGTAGGGGACATCTTGTGGGCAGGTGGAAGGGCTGGTGACAGCATATCCCAGAAAGCCATCACTGTGTGGCTGGGCTGGCTCGCTCAGGCAGAGTGCCAGAGGGCTGGGCGGTGCAGGCCGCAGAAGCCGAAGATGCAGAGAATGACTGTCCAGGCCCAGCCGATGGCCTCGTTATTGCAATCGATATTTCCTGGGAGAAAAGGTCAGGGCTGGGCAGACGCCGAGATGGTCTCTGGGGACCACTGGTTTCTTCTCAGAGAAGCCAATCCTCTCTCTCTACTGTGGACAGCATTCAGTGGTTTTCCAGAGTCCTGGCAAGGAAGCCCTGACGTGGGGAAAGTGCCACCGGGAAGGGTGGTCACAGGACGCGCTCATTTTCCTTTTTGCTTTTTGTGCACCCTTTCTCTTTTCTTTTCGTTTTTTTTCCCAAACATTCCAAATTGTATATTTATTTTTTGGTAAACCATCTCAAGCATAAAAATAGATTATTCTCAAACTGAAAATAACTCCAATACCTGCCAACTGGTGTATGGAGAGACATATTCTTATCTATCTGTATGATGAATACTATTCAGAAATAAAAAGCAATGGATAACCAAAACCACATGAAGAATCTTTAAAACACCCTACTGCGTGGAAAAAGCAAGACAGAAAAAGAACAAGCTCAGCCAGGCACGGTGGCGCATGCCTATAGTCCCAGTGGCTCGGGAAGCTGAGGCAGGAGGATTGTGAGGTCAAAGCCAGCCTCAGCAAAAGCGAGGCACTAAGCAACTCAGGGAGACCTCGTCTCTGAATAATATACAAAATAGGGCTGGGGATGAAGAGCAAGCTCAGCCAGGCCCATCTCCTAAGCTATGAATCAAAGTAGATGCCCAGCCCTGGGGACAGGAGTGAGGCCAGGTGACTGCACCAGGGCAGGAGGGAACTTTTTTTTGGGGGGTGGGGTGGGGGGGTGATGAAAATGTCTTACCTCTTATCAGGGTGGGGTTCCATGGGTGTATTCATTGGTCAAAACTCACTGCACCATACTCTAAGTGGGTATGTTTTGTCACATGTATGTTATACCAGAATAAATCTGATTTGTAAAATCGTAATAGAGCAAACTCCTACATCGTCACCTTCCAATTTAGGAAACAAAGCATTAGAAGGGAAATTGTATCCCAGTCTGCTTCTTCCTCTTTTTCTCCTAAATAGGATGGCGCCTGCCCCTCCCCCCCCCTTCATTTTTCCTCTCACTGCATAGATGCATATTCCTAAATCGGTATTTTACAAACAGCTGCTTGAAACCCATTGGTAAGTTGAAAATCAATTTAGAATGCTACCGCTAGCATTTAAAAGAAAAAAAATTAAAAAGATAGGCTGGGATAGAAGAGGGTGAAATAGGACAGGGCAGGAGAGGGTAAGGAGGACCCTGAGCGTTTCACATGCAGCAGGGCAAGCAAGGACATTTTCATCTTGACTTTTACATCTCTGAACTTATCACCTGGCTTGGGATGTAAAATACTTTTCTTGTAGCACATTGTCAACCTCCCTTGACAAGTTAGAAAAATGCCGTCCTAAATAAATAATGCTGCATTGCTGTTTTAAACTTTTATGTAATAGCATCTCACGGCCAGAATCTCCCCAGCTTGCCCGGCATCAGCTTGGAGATGTCTGACCCCTGGGATGCGCCTCGCTGGAGTTCATTCGTTTCCACCGTTGCATGAACCTGCCCTGCGCTATCTTCCATCATTCCTTCCCATGATGGGATTTTTTTCCTTTCGCCAAATGGAACACTTAAAAAAAAAAATTAGCTATCATTCACTACAACCACCATTTCACACTTGGAAGGATATTTTATTTAATATAAATAAAGTCAGAAAATTCTACTCTCTGCAACAAAGACAGTCCTAAATTGAATAAATCTGACTTAAAAAAAAAAAAAACAACCCATTCCATCAGCCCCTGGTGGCCAGAGCTGTGGGTTTTCTTCCTCGTGGATTGTTAGATTATCCACTGTATGTTAGTCAGAAAGCCGTCACCTGCACTGTCATCTTAGGCTAGCTGGCTGAACCACTGGGGGGGCAGGGCAAGTCAGAAGGGTCCAGAAGGATTTCAAAGGGAATCCTTCATTACCTTAAAGAAAAAAAAGTCAACTATGCCAAATATTAACATTTGTTCACTCCGGAATATGAAGAGGCATCCATGTGAGTACCTTGCTTGAAGCTTTAAAAAATTCATTAAATATATTTAATGTATTAATATAACGTATTCAATGTATTTGCGTTTTGTTGTTATGGCACGGGGGATGGACCCCAGGCCCTTGTGCATGCTAGGCCAGCGCTCAATCACTGAGCCCCACACTCCCGCAACCCCAATTTATTATTTTATTACCAACCAGTACTTTGCTCTAAGTTTTAAATAGTTCATTGATTTTTTTTTCCATTGTCAACCAGGGTTAGGGAATTTCTAATACAGGCAAAAGTTGGGTTCCTAACTGGGCATGGTGGCACACACCTGTAATCCCAGCGACTCCGGAGGCTGAAGCAGGAGGATTGAAAGTTCTAGCCAACCTTAGCAACTTAGTGAGGCCCTGTCTCAAAAAATGGGCTTACTGGGGCCGGGGTTGTGGCTCAGCAGTAGAGTGCTCACCTAGTGTGTGTGAGGCCCTGGGTTTGATCCTCAGCATCACATAAAAATAAATAAATAAAATAAAGGTATTGTGTCCAACTACAACTAAAAAATAAATATATTTTAAAAAGGGCTTAGGATGTAGATCAGTGGTAGAGTACCCCTGGGTTCAATCCCCAGTACTACCCCCCCACACCAAAACAAAACAAAAACTTCCTCATAGTTTAATATCCAGAGCAGCCAATTTATCTGCTCATTCTGTGATCTTGGGAAGTACTGAAGCTTTTCTTGGTCTCAGGTCCCTCCCCTAACAAAAAAGAAGCTGTGACGATCCAAATATCCATCAAGTCCATCAACAAGTGAATGAATAAGCAAAACATGATCCATTCATAGGAAGGAACAAGGTCCAGATTCCTGAAAAAATCCAGGGGCTGAAGATCACACGTCCCGTATTTCTATTCATAGGAAATGTCCAGAACAGACCAAAACAGAGAGGCAGATTGGCAGTTGTCAGAAGTTGGAAGGACGGATGAGTAGGGGGAGTCTGCTAAAGGGCACAGGGTTTCTCTTTGATGTGGTGAAACCGTTTTTGAAAGTAGACAGAGGTCATGTTTGCACACCATCGTGAAGGTCCTAAATGCTTCTTCTGCATTGTGCCCTTAAAAGTGAGCGTTATGTGAATTTCACCTCAATTTAAAAGAAGGGTGGGGAGAGGTTACACTTCCTGGAGTTACTGAGGATGGATACAAAGCCCCGGGCCCTGTGCCCTGCTGGTCCCATTATTGCTTAGTCATTTCACTCACCATGGAGGCAGGTGAGGTTGGGCTTGATGAGTGTGTGTTTGCCTTGTAAGTCAAGTTTACAAGGCCAAGGCCCTACAGCGAGTCAACTGGACTTTGCACTAGAACTTGGCTCTTCCAAACTGCGTGTCCAGGACAAATCCTTCTCTCCGTGCTGTGTCTCCCATCGGATACTTGAACCGCGTTTTGCTATCTACATAATAGCTGTCCTCCCACGATCTGCTAACACCGCCGCCACTTCATGGCTCAATAAGCCAGGTTCTGTGGCTTTGTAGCTATGTCTTTAGTCAAGCCGCCTAATCTCTCTGACTTTTTGTTTGATAAGGTGGGAATGATGACTTACCCTGTGTGCTATGAGGGAATGAGACAGAAGGTACAAGTAAGGCAGGTGCTAGGTCAGCCTAGTCCAGAGCAAATACTGGAAAAATGATACCATAGTATTCTTGCCCCAAAAGTTACCTCCGGCAAAGCACTTAACAGAGCCTTTATGACAGAGATTGGTCACTCCAAATGTGAACAGTGCCCAGAAGCAAACAACCCTCTCTGCCAGCCTGGTTCCAAATGACAGCGAGATCCGCCCTCCCTAGACAGGGACAGCTTGCTGCTTTTCCCGCCGTGGAGTGACTCATTTTGTGAAGCTAAGGAACATTTAGCAAGGCGGTAATCATCCTAATTTCTCTGCTGGGTAAGTCCAGATGGAAGTGTATTTGGGTCTTCTCAGGCACGGCCAAAGTCAGCACAGGTTCCCTGAGAGCCAAGGCTGGTGCAGGAGATTTCAAACAATCTGCTTATACCCCATCCTCTCAGAAGGCTCCTGGAAGTGTCCCAAAGGCCCCCCTCTCCCTGATCCCAAGAACAGGTGTGACGGCAGATTCACTGGATGTACATCTTGGCCCTGGCCCTCCCTAGCTGGGTTACAAATGATTTCCCCTGTTACCTAACTCCCAAAGAGGCCAGCAAGACCAGGAGCACAGGGGCTGGCACATGGTAACTGCGTCATCAACATTATTATTATCTCCCTGAATACTCTAGAAGGTATGTTCTCACAACAGCCTTCTTGACCAGGTGGTATCGTCCCCATTTTGAAGATAAGAAAACTGAGGCTCAGAACAGGAAAGCCACATTTTCAACAGCCTCTTTTATGGGCTTACAACTTCCACCCCCACCCACCAGCAGCCCATTTTCATCCCAGAAACCAAAGATCTTTTGCCAATGAAGTCAGACTTCATTTAGAAGATGCTGCTGGGTTATGTGGTGTTTTATGATCCAGTGTTTTCTTTTCTTACTTTCTTTTTCTTCTTCCTCTTCCTCCTTCTCCACCCCTGCTTCCTCCTCCTCTTCCCCTTCCTCCTCTTCTTCTTCTTCTTCTTTTTTTTTTTTTTTGTTGTTGTTTTTGTGGTGCAGCCTGAATCACCACTTCTTTATAATTTAGGTGTTAAGGAAAATTAAGAACAAGGGCTGGGGTGGGGCTCAGTGATAGAGCACTAATACATGTGAGGCACTGGGTTTGATCCTCAGCATCACATAAAAATTAACAAAAGAAAGTTATTGTGTTCATCTAGAGGGAAAACTTTTTTTTTTTTTTGTTACCAGGGATTGAACTCAGGGGCACTCAACCACTGGGCCATATCCCCAGCCCTATTTTGTATTTTATTTAGAGACAGGGTCTCACTGACTTGCTTAGCGCCTTGCCTTGCTAAGGCTGGCTTTGAAATCGCGATCCTCCTGCCTTAGCCTCTGGAGCAGCTGAGATTATGGGTGTGAGCCACTGCGCCCAGCAATAAAAATATTTTTTTAAAAAAATTAAGAACAAGGCTGGGAGGGGCTGGGGTTGTGGCTCAATGGTAGTGCACTTGCCTAGCATGTGTGACGCACTGGGTTCAATTCTCAGTACTACATACAAATAAATAAAATAAAGGTCCATCAACAACTAAAAAATATCAATTAAAAAAAAAAAAAGAACAAGGCTGGTGTTACAGCTTGGTTGGTAGAGTGCTTGCCTCGCATGCACAAGGAAGGCCCTGGGTTCAATCCCCAGTACCACAAAAAAGAAAGGAAAAATAACTGATTGTACATGATTGTATAAAATGCTTACATCCAGGGGATATTGAGTGAAAGGTACATGGGAACTCCCTATACCATCTTCACAACTTCTCAGTAAATATAAAATTATTCTGAAGTAAAAAGTTTGTTTTTAGCTGGGTGCAGTGGTGTACATCCGTAATCCCAGCTACTTGGGAGGCTGAGGCAGGAGGATTGCGAGTTTGAGGCAAGTCTGGGCAACTTAGCAAGACCCTTTCTCAAAATAAAAAAGAAAAAAGGATGGGGTGCAGCTCAGCGGTAGAATGCCCCTGGGTTTGATCCCTGATGTCAAAAGAAAAAAAAAAAGAAAGCATAAGTGTTTAGGAAATAGATGTTTAGCATGATTTGAACACTATACAGCATATACACATATCCAAACATCACTTGCTACTCCATTAATGTGCATAATTTTTATGTTTTTATGTATCAGTTAAAAATCTTTTTAAGAAGATGCTTCCTTTTTTTTTAAGCCAGTGTCTGCCCAGAAGATGTGCACTTTGTCAGAGAGATTGCACCCACATTTCTCCCCAGGGTTCCCCACTTTGTACAAAACCTCCAGAATATCGAGGGAGATACAGACAGGCTGGCAACCCTCATCAACTTCTTCCAATCATTTAACAACAATCCCAATGCTCATTACAGTGGGAAGAGGTGGGGGAGTTCAACCCCCACCTTCCAGAACAGAGTCCCAAACTATTGGCCTGGGGCCAAAGGTAGCCTACAGATCCACTGTCCGCCTCACACTCTGTTTTTGAAGAGTTTGAGTTCATGACCAAATTTTAAAACTGGAACATTTCCCACAAAAATCCATATGTCCAAGTTTTTCTGCAAGAGGATCTGGCCACGCTGGGTCCAGGTTTCCCATGAGGCCCCAGTGGGCTGGAGCTAAGACCACAGGGCTCCCCCCAC
Organism: Marmota marmota marmota; assembly: GCF_001458135.2. Lineage (NCBI taxonomy): Eukaryota > Metazoa > Chordata > Mammalia > Rodentia > Sciuridae > Marmota > Marmota marmota. The sequence continues at coordinate 3,525,389 of NW_026000138.1, read as the reverse complement.
CACCCCAGTGGGATGTGACTCCCTAGTTCACCCCAGTCCCCACCTAGCTGGCTGAATTATTTCATATTATTGGCCTCATTCCTTTAGACACTGGGATACCCTGCCAAGACCAAGTGTCTATAGAGATATTGTTGGTTTTCAGTAGGTTAGCCTCACCCCTCTCCCTTAATCTTATTTTGTAAGCTCCAGGCTGTCTTTAGCAGCCCCCTAAGAATGCCCTGTGGATCCAAGAAGACAGTTTGAAATGGACCTTTTAATCCACTGTCATGTTAAAGACAGGCAAATCGAGGCCCAGAGAAGGGAAAGGACAAAGTTGGACACTTTGTGGCCAACTGCTTTGCTTGCTGGTCCCTAAGGAAGCAGAGACTGTGGATCACAGCAGAAAAAGGAAGGGAACGGGTTCCTTCCTCTGCCAGCTGCTTGGGCTCCCTGGTGAGTTCTGTCACTCTGGGGCCAGCTGATTCACTTAGGTGTGTGCTGGTAAAACTGGACCCTGGAGAGGACAGCAGGTGGAGAGAGGCTGAAGTCCTCCTGTCCTCAGGATGTGGATAGAGGTCAACACACCTGCCATTTTGCATAGGGAAAACCATGGCACATTTACTGTGGGCACAAGCACGTTTCAACCAGTCATCCCATCTGGTTCCACAATGATGCTATGTCTAATGTGTGTCAGGGCTTGTGACAGCCTCTGGGTCTTTGCTATATAGATTTACTGAATACAAAACAGGGCTGTGCTTCCAGGCTGTCCTGAGTTCCAGTCTTGCTCTCTTATTTCCTAGCTGTGTGGCCTTCAGCAATTAGCCTCTCTGTGCCTTGATTTCTTCATCTGTAAAATGGGGTGCTAGGAATAGTACATACTCCCTGGGGTTGTCTTGAAGATGCAATGAGATAATTTTTGGCACACAGTAAGAAAATGAGTTCAGTATTCTTTTTTTTTTTTCCCCTGACACTTATCAGAAGCTGAAATTTTTATTTGCATCTTTGTTTATTGTCTGTCTGGCTTACCAATGACTCTCCATGAAAGAAAGGCCTTGTCTGACTTACTCAACCCCTGCTTCACCGCCCAGAACAATGTCTGGCACAGTAGGTGTTCCATAACTATTTGTCCACGTAGTGAATCTCGGTCTTTCATACTCCTGCTCCAAATGCCATAGCAATGATACACCCTGCCCGGGAGGAGCCCAAGGTCTCCTGGAGTTGGGCAAGAGCCATCGTGACCTCCACAGGCAGATGTTCACAGCAGCGCTGGGCACCAATCCCAAGGGTCATCAACTGGGTTCAGTGCCTTGGGCTGACTTCATGTGACTTCTGGTGGGCACAGCCTTAGCACGGGAGAGCGAGTTGGTGACTGGACAGTGGAGTGTGCAACTGAGGAGTCAGGAGAGCCCTGAACCTCAGCAGTCGAGGGTGAATGGATGCCCAGGTGGCAGTCACCTCGATGGCATCCGGGAAAGGGAATCCGTGCATCCAGCGTGTCTTGAGAAACAAAATGAATCTCTCCGCGGAAGGAAGGGGCTTTGTAAAGCAATGCCAGAAGAAACAGATAAACGGAAAGGTCAGGAAAGGAAGCAGATGTGTCTGCTCAGCGTGGGCGGCACTTCCAAACCCAGCCGAAGGCGACGCGCAGCCCCCGGGGGGTGGCACAGTTTGGGGGCCCCCTGGAAAGGGACGCATTTGGAGAGGCTGAGGAGCCGGAGAGGGACGCACCTAAGTTCCTCTGGGAGTCTGCAGAGCCCGGGACCCGCCTGAACAGCCTGCCTCCGTAAAGTCGCTTTCCTCTTCCGCCCTGGGGCCCCGAAGCGCGAAATGTGCAAATTCTCCTTTTATCTGCTGCACGCTCTCGTTCAACTTGGCTCAGGCTGGAATCAGGGTAACCGTTCCGATGATTACATAACTTTGCGAGTTCAAGAAAGATAATCCAAAGATAGGAATGACATTTTATTTTAGAGGACGGGTTCCCCCCACCCCCCAGGGGTTCCAGAAGCGCGCGCACACAAAAGTGATATTCAAGCACCCGTATTCCCACCACTCACAGGAACTAGCTAACATTTTGGCATATATGTGTGGGTGGTAGTGAGGGGTTGCTTTTCTTTTCTGTTTTTAACTTAGCCCCCAAATAAGCTTTTCTCTCCCCCCAACATCCATCGTATCAGAATTAAAAATACGTCAACCTACTTCTCTTTATTATCATCCAGCTCCACCTCACCCCACACTTATCTTAAAGGGTAAATTCCAGGACCTCCAAAATGCCTCGGTGGGCTCTCACGTGGCCAGGTCTGTAAACCTCTGGCCTCTGCGAGCAGGATCCACCGAGGGATACAATCTCATTCTCACAGCGCACAGCAACACTTCCTCCCCTAGCCCCAACTCCCGCGAGCAACTTTGCAACTCACGCTCCGGCCAGGGGGCCTATTTGTTCGGCCCGTTTGGCGGAAGGATCCCGCGCGCGGCAGAGACGCTCAACCGTCTCCTCCGCCTCCCGCGCTCTGGCCCCGCCCCCTCCTGCGCCCTGGCCCCGCCCTCTCCCGCGCGCCCTATGGCCCATAAAGAAGTCCCGGCCGGGCCGCTGCACTCCCCCGCGCGCATCCGTGCGCCGCCCGAGGCTGGCTGAAGAGTCGGCGGCCATTTTGTTCTTCTCGTGGTTCCAGTAGGGAGAGAAGGAGGAAGCAGGGAGCGGGGCGGCTGGGGGGGGACCCGCCGCGGCTGCTGCCAACGCCGCCACCACCCCTTTTGTGCTCGTGGCGTGGGAAAGGAGGTGTGAGTCCCGGGCGCTAGCCGGCGGCGGCGCCGCTGCGGGAGGGTCGGCGGCGGGAAGGCGATGGCGGATATAGATAAACTCAACATCGACAGCATCATCCAACGGCTGCTGGAAGGTGAGGGGGGTGGCGGACGGAGCGGCGCGGG
>NW_026000138.1:3481839-3522466 GCF_001458135.2 Marmota marmota marmota | reverse complement strand
TAAACCCCCCCCCCCCCCCCGCAAAAAAAAGAAAGAAAGAAAACTCCACCTAAATACTGTTAAGGACCCCTGAAATGCTCTTGAAATGTTGCTGCTATTTGTGGGTGAAAACTTTGTAATTCATTCAGTGCTTGGCATTTACATAAGAACCGTATCTTTAATACTAGTTAATTCAGTTGTTTATATGAGGTAGCAGTTGGTCAGAAACCGATTCTATGTTTACCATAGAAATGAACTTTTCATTGAATATTTTAGTTCTAAATTTTGAAAGTTTGCACCTCTAGACAAGGATATGATGAGTGGGCTTTGTTTCTCAGAAAACAGGGGAAATTGGAATGTATGGATTCAAAACATTGGAACTTTTAAATTATGGTTTGCCAGTCTCATTTCACTAATCTTTGAGATCATGCTAGAAAATTTGCTGGGTAAATTGGTTCATCTTTCATTTCTTAAGAATTCTTCTTTTGTACTTAAAAATCAGATTTTTAAATATTATTGAAATTAATATAGGAAGGCAGTGCAATTAAATGCCTTAGGAATAGAGAGCTGCATAATATATGTACTTAAATTCCTTTTTCCTCATGGATGCTAAATTGGCAGAGGAACATTTGAAGGTGATTGTTGAAAATATATGTTCCTACAAATTAGAGGATATTGATAATTTTGTAATTTGGTAATGTTCCAAAAGTCTTTTTCCCTAAACATTTTCAGTAAGAATTAAGTGATTCTGAAAAGGAGATAATATTATTTTTGTGACCTTGTTAGGCTTTTATACCCATTAAGAATTGTTAATCTTGAGGACTGTATAAACTAATTGAGAAGTGACTCAGGAATAGATCTGAAAAGGTAACTCAAAAGTGAAGTCTTATTTAAGAAGAACAGCACATTGGTTTAGTTTTTAAGCACTTGCAGCTCTGCAGTTCTTTAAACGAGGTAGCTTTTTGCAGAGGCATCACCTCTGCGACCCACTTTGGCAGCCTTTATCCAAGGTCTTCCTTGCTGATGATAAAAGCCTTGAGGTTGTTACTCCTTAGTATAGCTGGTATTAGTTAACTGTTGAAGTAACTACACAATAAAATTTCGGAGATTTGAAGAGAAAATACACTATTGATTAGTCTGATACTCTGATGTATTTCACAGAATGGAGATTTTGGGCAGTTTTACTTGTTAAACCCCCCTGGGAGAAGAGATGGCTGGCTAGCGTTTTCTTGCATTGCAGTAGTTGAAACTCACCCTGGTTTGCAAGAAGCATCTCAGCACTAACAAAGGCCATTGTCTATCTGCAAGGCTGTGCAAAAGACTCTACTTAATTGCCTGACTTGCTTTAGTGATTTAAATATGACCTGTGCCCAGGCCATGGAAAGTGTTAACCAGTTTAATCCTCTGATCCCAGGGTGTTCAGATACTCTGAAACTCCAAAATCATTTAAATGATCAATGTATTTGACTTTTGGTGGAATATGAAACATGTTCATATTACAAGCAGCAGTTCCTGGACCTAAGCATAATAAAGGACAAGCATAATGTTTTTTTAAATATTTTATTTTTTAGTTTTCAGTGGACACAGCATCTTTATTTTATTTTTATGTGGTGCTGAGGATGGAACCCAGCGCCCTGCGCTCGGCCAGGCAAGTGCGTGACCGCTTGAGCCACATCCCCAGCCCCAAGCATAATGGTTTTTAAAAGTTATTAAAATGCTGAGGAAAGAAAACAAAAGTAGTCTTTCCTAATGAACACACAGATTGTTGACTTTTTTTTTTTTTTTTTTAAGCACAGCAGATGATTTGAACAGTGCCATCCATTTGCAATTTTCTAATTCCCTAACTGTTGTGAGCCCCTGCCCTCTAGGGTGTCAGTTGAATGTCACTGTATTGCTTAGGAGGCAATGTACTCTTGGAGATGATGTTCAGCAGCAGTTCAAGACTCCTGTGGTACTGGGGATTAAACCACTGAGCTGCATCCCAGCACTTTTAAATTTTTGTTTAAAGAGCCTGACCTTGAATTTGGGATCCTCCTACCACAGCCTTCCAAGGAGCTGGGACTATAGGCATACACTACTGTGCCCACCAGAAGACTTTTTTTAAAAAAATCACACAATCAGAAGGATTGCACTTCTCGTGTCTTTACTTGTCAGTAGTAGAAGGCAGCAGTGAAATCTGAAGCATCATTCAGGTAATTCTGTTGTATATGGGTTGATGGGATACACTGGAGCAGAAACCAGGCATCTCCTTAGAACCAGGGAAAGGGCCATGGGCCCAACCATGCTTATTCAATGGTAGAAGCTCATAAGTCTTTGAAACTACATCCTTTTGTGACTTGTGACCTGTCCTACGAAATGCCTATCTTGATGGTGAGGATTACTGACCCTGGAGCAGGGAAATGTTTTGTGTTGTACAGGCTCAAAGTTTCATTTAATTTATAGTTGGGGCTATTCATAGTTATGAAGGAGATAATACTGTGGATGAGAATTGCATTGTAGGTGAGAAAACTCCAAAGTCTTATTCAAGATAAATATGATTGATTTCATTTCCTTGGAGCTAGAAATCTGGGATAAGTTGTGTTTTAGGATCAGACCTCTTTAGCTGAAGCATGGGTCTTGACGATTTATATGAAATCTTTAGTTTTTCCACTAAAGTAGGATCTAACAACATCCCTTGCCTAGCAGAGAGTGGGTGTCACTGATGTTAGTCTTAACAGCAATGGAAAACTGAAAATATAGGAACAAATATAGAGTATGTGCTCTGAATTTTATTAAAGTGTGCTGTTAGCCTGTGAAATTTTTTTTTAAATTTTTTTATGAATAGACTTCCCCTTAGGTTTAGAAAACCATTGAGAACAGTGGACAGTGTTTCACAGCTCCATCCTGACTTAAGAAAATTGTCATCTTAAAGCCTGAAGTACATGTAATATCAGCAGTTACAGTTGAGATGGGAGGGTGTGGTATGGAAACAATTAAAGTGGTCAGAAAGTGAAGGTTTGAAGAAAATCACATGGTGATTTGTAGGACAGCTTAACGCTACAGAGATTTAGGATTTTGTGATTGGATTAAGGTCTCTTCCCTCCCAATCTGTCATAGATACCTGTCTGTATCATGAAGAAAATAAAGAATTCACTCAAGTAATATGTGACTTGGGGAGGGGGGTGCTGGGGATTAGAACCCAGGGCCTTGTGCATGCAAGGCAAGCACTCTACCAACTGAGCTATATCCCCAGCTCTATGACTTTATCTTTTTATTATGGCTTATTCTTAAAATTGCCGCCAGCTTGGATAGGATTATCTTAAAACAGCAAAATATGTTGAGTCACTTTCATACTGATCATGCCATTCTTAGGTTCTGAAACATAATTCAGCTGGGGCTCTTTCTTGTCTATGTGCTATTCCTTTAATATGACATTTCAACAATAAGCACCTTTGTGTGACAAAGAGAATGGCTTTTTTTTTTTTTTATTCCTCATAAATAAGCATTAAATGGCAGTGTAAAGTAGTCTTAATTTTCTTCCATAATTTCCATCTCTTCCTTTGTTGCTGGGCTACATGAAAAGTTAATTGCTGTTTTTGAGACAAGGCTGGCATTGCAAATAATTTTTCTAGTTTCAAGATTTTTTTTAATCAGTTTGGTTTTGATAATACTGTGTGAAAGTTTTTTGACCTACTGAAGATAGTGATTTACCAAGTAGAAAGATGTTTCTACATAACAGTGTTTGTTATTAATAGCCGAAATGCATTTTCCTAAATCTCCCTTTCTAGCCAGATAAAAGAAATGCTTGTACTAAAAAGTCACATTTTTTTAAGCCTGAATTGGATTTATAGGTAGGTAGGTAGGTAGATAGATAGATAGTTGTGTATGGAGACAATATCTTTTATTTATTTTTAAATGATGCTGAGGTTCGAACCCAGTGCCTCACACATGCTAGGGAAACGCTCTACTACTGAGCCACAGTCCCAGCCCCTGAGTTGGTATTTTAATGTATTGATCAGTAATGTATACATGTTCACAACTTTGTTTCTTTTGTGCTTGGCACTGAGATTTCTGGAACACTTTTCAACCAGAGAATGGCATTCTTACTCATTGAACATTCAGTTGTTGAAAATATTTTACTGTTTGAACTGCTTACTTAGGAAGTTATGATGTGACAACCCCTTGAATTTTCTACCTAGGGTCTCCTTTTTGTGTAGATTTCTGTTGTGTACAGAACACAGGGATAGTTTTAAACCTGGAAGTGAATATTGATGTTTATTGAGCAGAGCTTAGATGTTTATAGTTTTCTTTGTAGCCCGTAGCAATAAAATAGACATTTGAACTCTCTTGATATTGTTTTTATTTTTATTATTATATATTTTATTTGCTATATTGGGGATGGAACCCAGGGAGTTCTACCACTGAGCTTCATCCCAACCCTGTCTTACTAAGTTGCCCAGACTGACCCTTAATTAATTATCTTCCTGGAAGTGGATGGGATTAAAAGTGTATGTTGCCTTGCCTAACTGGACTTTATCTGTTGAGAATGTAAAGTTCATGTGCAAAAGGACAAGGTTTTTCCCTATTCTGTTTCCAGGGTATTCCCAGCCTCTAACTCAGTCTGGCACATAGTAGGTGCTCAGCAACTATTGTGTTGAATGTTTGAAATATAGTAAATATTAATTGTCTTAAACAGTCTCTATAACTAACTAAGTGCTTCCCCATTTGTAAGAATGCATTATGGTTTTATATCCCATAGCAAAGTTTTGAGTTATAACTATATTGGGGTTTGGTAGTTTGTCCTATAATAATTCCCTTGTTTGGAAGCTTAAGGTAGAGGGGTGATGTGGAAGCACTACTAGACCTAGAGGCCTGGTGTCTTTATAAGCTCTGGCCTTGAAACTAAATTCCAGCCTCCAAAATGAGATGATAATACCTAACTTCATAGCATTGTTGAGAGTGTTAAATGGCAGTATAAAGCCCTTTAGCACAGCATTCAGCAGAAACAAGTACTTAGTAAATGTTAACTACAATTAATCTATTTAATGGACATTGCAAGTAGTGAAGTTGATTTTTATGTTACTGGCTGATTTGACAACTTTTAGGAAATAGCTAAATTCCTACAATTTTAGGAAATACCAAATGGTGCTGCCAAAATCCATTCAGAAATCCTTTTAAAATTTCAGAGTAACCCTAGCTACATGCAGTGGTGCATCCCTATAATTCCAGCAACTTGGGAGGCTGAAGTAGGAGGATTGCAGAACTAGGCCAGCCTCAGTAATTTAGCGAGACTCTTGTCTTAAAATTCTTAAAAATGGGTATATAGTTCAGTGAAAATGCTTCTGGGTTCAATGTCTAGTTCCAAAAACAAAACAGAAAACACCAGAGTACCCCGAAATTTTCATGCTTATTAAAAAAACATACCAGTAAAGTCTGGTAAGCAAATTTATTCACTATTACTTTGTAATTTTATTTTATTCGTATTTATTTTTGGGAGGAGGATACTGGAGATTGAACTCAGGGGTACTCCATATATATATATATATATATATATTTTTTTTTTTTTTTGGTACATTATTTATTGACAGGGTCTCACTGAGCTGCTTAGTGCCTTACTTTAAAGTGTTGTTTTGTTTTTATGGTTTTTGCTAGTTGAAAGTATATAGTCTAGAGTATATGTTAATTCTGAGGCTAAAGTCATTAGTACTCAGATTGATCCAGACTTCATACAACATTTTGAGCACCTGCCATGTATTAGCACTGCTTGTGCACACTGCATAGCAAGACCATTGTCCTGGGGTTTATGTTCTACCAGGGGAGTCCAGGTGAACAGCAGACTTCACTGGCAGTTATAATCCAAAGTACTGAGTGGGTGGGTGTTATAAGAGCAGTTCAGAAGTGTGGTACAGGCTGTGAGGGGAAGGAGATACGAGGAACAGGCTCTTCAGGGTGAAGGGAAGTCTGGGTGGAGTCCTGATTTACCAACTGGTGGGAGATGGTTTGGCAGAGTCAGTCATTCATATATATATATATATATATATATGTTTTTCCCTGGGGTATTTGTGGGGAATCCATTTGTTATTGTAGTGGGGGAATGCATCTAATCTTCACTTCTCATTAAGAATAATTTTAAAATTCTTAGTAGTATTGCTTTTTAGTAATCTCTGAACTTTCCTCAGAATACATAGAAAAACAGTAAGAGAATTAAAACTCTGGTAAACTTATGTTTAAAGGTGGCAGTAGGAAGCTTCCAAAGCCAAGAAAATTTATTTCAGCTGCATTGATTTAATCTGATGGCATTACTTATTTTAACAGCAAAGAGTGGGCCACTCATTCACAAGTGTGGGACTGTGCTAAAGAAAATTCACTTTGAAACCAGAAGCTACTAGGAGTTCCCTCCTAGCCAAAAATAAAGTTTCTTGCTGGGCAGTCTGCCCGTTTCTGGCTAACTTGTGGAATCACTAGTGATTGGGATTTTCAGGCCAGGAGTGCAGGATTGCACTATGTTTCACCAGGAATGTGTGCTTGTATGTGTGTGTGTGTCTGGGCAGAAAAAAGAAACTTGTGGTACTTGTGCAAAAAAAAAAAAATGGGGTTTTTTGCTCATTTGCTATTGTATTACATATGTGTCTTCTTTGTATCTTCCTTCAAAGATTTTTATCATAGTTCTTTCCCTCTCATTGCTTCTTGTTTTATAACATTTTTTTAATCAGAAGCTGTCAGTCTTTTGTTTAGTTATTTATTTTGTAGTCCAAAGTAAAATGGTTTGCCCAAACCCCTAGAACCAGTACCAATCCAGAAAGTTTAGGATCTTGGCTGGCTCCCCATTTTCTCTTCATTTTATGCTTCAGGAGTTTTTCCTTCTCATCCCTTCCTTTCTTATCTTTCATTGAGAAAAATAACACCACTGTACACAATGCCATTTCTGCTTCACTTGTTTCTTCAGAGAATTCAGGGTTTCAGTGGCTGCTAGGCTGAAGGATGGCTTCACCTAGGACAATATCTCCCAAATCTGGGTTCAACTCTTGTAATGGAAAAAAAGATTCTTAATAGAAATCAAGTTTTTTACTTAGATTTTTCTTATTACCCTGTATTACAATTACTTAGCTATTTGTGGAACAAAACTACACAAACTGGCTAAACTTGTTGCCATTATTCAGCTTTTAAGCCAGTGCTTTTATAATTTTGAATACAAATGATGCCTCCAGAACCAATAACATTTAAATTATTAACATGATTTAATCTGATGGATTTTGCGGTTTTGCTTAAACTAAATCACTTGATATTGGGTTTAGTGATGGAAAGATGCAGCCTTAATTTCTCTTTAGTCAGGTCCTGTATTTTTACTTTAATTTTAATCCAGACAATACCTGTGTGCATAAGTCTTTTGTACCAAGTATAAAAACTTGGACTCAAACACGTTGAGGTTAATCAGGCTGTGTATTTCCTCAGACTCTGCCAGCAAGTCATTTTGCAGGATTGCCCGTTTCATGAAGGGGCCACTTCATCACTGTAAAATTAAGGTACATTTAGCAGTTCAGTGCTATTTAATCTGTATTTAAGGACTTTCTAATCTGTTACAGCTGGAACCAAAAGAAAAGTTTCTCATTACTGCTGCTCCCTACTTACTGATAAACAAGCTGTCACAAGGCTTCCACTTCAACAGTGAGCAGAACTGAGGGCTCTAACTCCGCATGTAGGAGTTTAGGATGCTTGTGTTGTGGGATTTCTTTCTCCCACTGCTTTTTCCAGATTTTATCTATTTATTTTTGGTAGCAGGGATTGAACCTAGGAGTGCTTAACCCCAGCCCTTCTTAGTTTTTGAGACAGAGTCTCACTAAATTGTTTAGAGCCTTGCTAAATTGCTAAGGCTGGCCTTGAGGTCCTCCTGTCTCAGCCTTCTGAGTTGCTGGGATTACAAGTGTGTGCCCCTGTGCCTCTCCCGTTGCTTTTTACATGTTAAGATGCCCAGAAACCATTCTTCCAGCACATACTGACATCCTTCACCATATACGCATGATTATAAACATGAATTCAGACCCAGACATTGCATAAAGTACGTACAGTGAGCCTGTGGCATGTTTGGAGAGTGGGGAAGTAGGATGGATTGAACCCAAGGGCACTTTATCATCACTGAGCTATGGCTACAGCCAGCCCCACTCCCCTTTTTTTAATCCTAGGATTGAACATGGGGGTACCTAGCCGCTAAGCGACATCCTTGGCTTCCTTTTTTCTTTTTCTTTTTTTGGTAGTTGTAGGTGGGCAGATGTTAAATTCTGAAGTCCTAGATTCTGATCAGGCATTAAAGTCATGCTCTTTATAATACCTTTATTTTATTTGTTTATTTTTATGTGGTGCTGAGAATAGAACCCAGTGCCTCAAGCATGCTAGGCAAGCGCTGTACCACTGAGCCACAGCCACAGCCTTCCCTATCCTTTTTTGAGGCAGGTTCTCACTGAGTTGTGTGGGCTGACCTCGGATTTGCCATCCTTCTGCCTCAGCCTCCTGAGTCACTGGGCACCACTGCACCCAGCCTGTGGCATTTTTTTAATGAGATGAAAACAACACATACACTTTTCATAGGTAAATCAGAGACCTTTGAGATCCTCTGAAAAACACTAATGGGTAGAAAATTCTTGAGTATTTCTCACCCCACATTTTAAAATAAGCAGTTCTTGGGACAAATTTGGTAACAGTGAAATCTGTCATTATTCAAAATAACTATTATTACTGTCATGTTAGCAAATGCTAATTAATTTATAAAGCTGGAGAAGATTGGTGACTTAAAGAGCTGCTTCAATGACAGGCCACAGGCAAACAGGGCTTGGAGGTGGAACTATGGTAGTAAAGAAAGACCCTTAGAATCCACACACAGGTGACTTGCTTAGGATGCTGTTGAGGAGTCTTAGTTGGTAGAGGAGATGCAGCTAAATTCTGAAGTCCTAGATTCTGATCAGGCATTAAAGTTATGCTGTTTATAAGTGTCCAGAACATCAAACCTGTCAGAAAGCTACTTAACCATGTTTTCCCCCCATCTTTATCTAAAACTTCTCAGATTCTTAAAATGATTTGTTAAATTGTATTTTGATTTGTTGGGCCTAATTGAACTCTTTCTACCCTACAGTGAGAGGGTCCAAGCCAGGTAAGAATGTCCAGCTACAGGAGAATGAAATCAGAGGACTGTGCTTGAAGTCTCGTGAGATCTTTCTCAGTCAGCCTATCCTACTAGAACTTGAAGCACCACTCAAAATATGTGGTAAGTTTTGACACACTAAGTCATCCTGGGCTACAGGGATGAGTCGAGGACATGTTGATGGCCTTGTATTAGCTAGTAGAATCCTTTTTATAACCTGGAACTACGTAAATAGCTTTACAATAAATGTCTCTAATAGACTTAATTTACTTAGGTGTGCTTTGGATTTTTGTAGATTATTTCACTGAAGGAATATAAACATCGCAAAAGAAAAAAAATGAAGCTAAGAATTGTGGAGAGCTCTAAATTACATGTGTCGGATAATAATTCAAGTGTACAGCAACACTTATACCTTAAAAAATAGAATTTGCATTTGTGCTGGATTTGTCCTTATACTGTTATTCATAGCAAAAGCAGATGATCTATACACACTATAAAACTATTAATTTGAGTAATAATAGATTCTCTAGCATATTTGACTACATAGATAAAACATGATGCATGTTTTTAAAGTGAAGTACTCTTGGTGACTGTCTGGCTAGGAGGACTTGACAGCTGAATGTAGTGGTGAGTGTGCTTTAATTCCTTGGGAGCTGTGGCTTACTAGGAGCTCAGAGCGTCTGTTGACAAGAGTACCCAGAGACTCAGCTGTCGAAGATCTGATATTGATCGGCCAACCTGAAAGGAAAACCATGTTACTTTGCTCGAAGGCATGGCAAAGCATAAAACTCTTTCCACAAAGTAAATTCTTAATTAGTTGAACTTTATGTGAGTTCTGGACACATACATAAACTTAAGTTTTTATTACAGTTAAATATGATACAAAATTGAAAATTAGTGTATTGATTGTCACTTTAAGCTCTTATCAGAGGTCAATACCATTGTGCAAGGAATATCTAAAGAATGCCTTTTAAAAGCTTTGTTAGTGAGTTGAGCTGTACTATGGTGACACTACTTAACCACATTCTTGTCTCCAGGTGATATCCATGGGCAGTACTATGATTTGCTTCGACTTTTTGAATACGGTGGTTTCCCACCAGAAAGCAACTATCTGTTCCTTGGGGACTATGTGGACAGGGGGAAGCAGTCACTGGAGACTATCTGCCTCTTACTGGCCTACAAAATCAAATATCCTGAGAATTTTTTTCTTCTCAGAGGAAACCATGAATGTGCCAGCATCAATAGAATTTATGGATTTTATGATGAGTGTAAGTACTTAAATTAAGATTCTTTGTCTATAACTGAACTGTAACATATGAGTTTAAATTCAGTGTTGTAATCACACTCTTATTTTGTTAACTTGTTTTTATCTTAGTTTTTTCCTTTCTTGGGGTAGAAAAATGATGTTGCTAATGTAGTATAATTCTTTCAGACTGGATTCTTTTATATTTTTATACTGAATTTTATGTTAGATTCTTTTACGATGAGATGATCAGATTACGAATTTATGGTCACAGTAGCGGTTTCGTTAAGATAATTGTTATAAGGGCTGGGAATGTAGCTCAGTGATAGGAGTACTTGCCTAGCATGTGTGAGGCCCTGGGTTTGATCCCTAATAGCAAAGGGGGGAAAAAGGATAATTTTTGTGAATATAGTAGTCTCCATACAATTCTGAGAACCTTTCTAAATAGATAGTTTCTGTAACAACCATATTGAAATATGATTTCATTCCGTGAACTACATCTAGACAGATGTGTTTTGCCATTCTCTTCTTGAAGTGAGTTGACAGTTGTGCAGCTGTCACTGAAACTACTCGTTTCCTTTGTGTGTCTAGATTTGCCTTTTTCTAGAGAATATTTCATGTAAGTGGAATCTTGCAGTATATAAATTAATTTGCAAAATTTGTGTTGTAGTTGTCTTTTTTACTGGCACATCTATACTTAGGAAAGATGGCATTTGCTTTCCTTAAAAAAAATACTAAAATAAGAAAGCAAAATACTTTAAAATGGTTTTTAAATTTTTTATAATATTTTACATGATCAGTTTTGTGATCTATTCTGGATGGTTTATTTGATGCACTTTCAGCTGATTATTGACAGAAATGAGATTCTTTTTTTCTTAATTTTTTTTGTAATTGTAGATGGACAGAACACTTTTATATTATTTGTTTATGTGGTGCTAAGGATTAAACCCAGTGCCTCACACATTGCTAGGCAAGTGCTCTGCCATTGAGTTTCAGCCCCAGCCCCAGAATTGAGATTCTTAAAGCGTTGTAAATTATCAGTTGGGTAGAGGGGTTTTATTATTGTTTTAAGCAAGCAAAATGTCAAAAAGTTTGAATCATTGCCTCTACTGCCCTTTTTTGCTCATTTCTGCCAGGAGAGGGCTCAGGTTGGGAGTGAGGGGTGATTAAGGAATCCCAACGCTTGATAATGTAATCATGGGATCAGTGAAAGGTCATCATCATGACCCTCCCCGCCCTGGCAGTCATGACCTGTAGTCTCAGAACATGTTTTCCCATCTCAGTCATAGGAGGGCTACTGAGCTGGCTCATTTGTTAGACGTGCTCCCATAGAGAGGGTACACTTGTAGGACTGGTGCTTCTATAGCCACCTTTTCACACCGGGGTGATTGCTTGGTCCATGATCCTTGAGATCCAGCTTATAAGATGAGGTGGGAGGGATCATCAAATAGAAAAGTCTGTAGGTTCTTGACTGCCAGTAGTGAGGAAGACTGTTAACAGTAACTATTCCAAAGAAGTACTGATAGAGCAGTTACTCTGCTTAGGTGGTGAAGGTGAGAGACAAGGATTTTTATCACTGTTAACTCAGCAAGTACTTTGATAATTTTGTTGATAAAGTTTTGATCCAGATGGTTTCTTTGTTGTAGAATATGTCCTAATGTGATGATAGGCTGCATCGGTTTAGGTTTCTATTTGATGGAGTGGTCTTCAGAAACTGATTGAGAAAATCATGTTGGTAGGTTTTGACTCCTGTTCTGTCTTCCAGACACATCTGTAGACCTTAGGCCCAAGCTCCCCTCTCCTGGCAGGCACATATTCACCATCCAGCCCACCTGTGGGCATAAAAGTGGCCTTGACACAAGTAACTTCTATTGGATAGCTTACAGATACTTTTTAAAAAATATTGATAATTTTAATAAAATGAAAAGTTTTATTCAAATGTAGGTTTCTTTGAAACAATTTAGAAACCATTGCTTGAAATGATTTCACAGACATATATACTACTTTTTTTTTTTTCCTTTAATGATGCTGGGAAAGCTGAAGTATCTATTGTTTGGTCAAACAGTAATATTTATTGGTCTTTTTCTGATACCAGAGCTGTCTCCCTACAGTAACAGGAGACTATTACAGCTTCTGGCTCAGAACTTAGGATCTGGAGGCTTGAAGGTGTCTTAGCAATTACATAGGCTACATCTTCGTGGAGCCATATGGTCTTAGTGGTCTTCGGGTGGTCTCAGGGAGGAAGTGCAGAAAAGAGAAAGCAGTGATCCTGGAGCTGGAGATGCTTGAAGGTAATAAAGGAAGAAAACTAAACAGATTGTTTAAAATAGAGGAGCCGATAAAGACAGCAAAGAAATCAGCAAGAGAAGCTGGAGTGTGTTGAGCGAAGCTGTCTCTGAGACGGAAGAGGATTAGTCAGTGGTGGCAAATTGCAGCATATAGGAAAGGGAAGAGCTCTAGGGAAGCTAGTGTCTAATTGTTTGGAGACAGGCTTCAGTGGAAAATGGAGAACCACATGGCTTTATAAATCGGGGGTAAGACAGTCTGGCCTCTGTTTTTATTTTTTAGTTATCATCCTCACTATCGGAAATTGGATTGACAATGCACGGATTCCCCTTCAGCCTTTTGTAGGGAGAAATTTAAGCTTTCAGAACCCTCTAGTAAAGGAAGATACAGAACAGGCAATTAGTAGTCCCAAAGGGCAAACCATGGTCAGAGTTCTCTCCAGTTATCAAGGAGCCAGGAATGGTTAAAAGAGATAGCCAGGGTTCCTCTGTGGAGGCAGAAGTGACGTATTTGTTGGGTTTGCATTGCATTTCAATCCCTGTTTAAAATAGTGCTACTTGATTTGTAGTAGTTGAGGTTGAATGGTATGGTTCAAGAAATCTCTTGCTTGGGCCGGTTAGTATACACTAAACCTTTAGATGTCCCTCTGTTCCCCAGGATAGGGAAGGAAAAGAGACTTGAGGACAAACTGTTAGTTTAGGAGTAACTAGAGTTGTTGTGTATGGTAGGACACAGGAGGTAAAGGCACCCCAACATTGGTACATCTGTGACTAAGTCTTGAACTCAACATTAATTTTCAAGTGCTTAAAGGCATACTTCTGTCAGTCGCACTCTGAGTCCAGAATGTGTGGAATACCGTGTTCTGATGAGGGATCACCACCATCCTGTAACCTCGATTCTCTGGGGAGCATTCTGAGTTGGGATAATGTTAGGAATAGGTGCCCTGAAGTACCTACGTCTGTTTTCTCCTATAATCATTGTGTCTCCTGCTACAGTAGGGGTTGTAGTTACCTGCTCTCTGTAGGTTTTCATGGGAAAGTCAGTGTTAGCTCTCAGGTTTCCTCTACGGGAGACGCTGGTGATGCATAAAAAAGATGTCCGTGAATGCCTATAGGAATAGGATCTACCTTGTAGGTTGAGATTGGGCAAAACAGACTAGATCTCAAACAGAATTGATACTACCAAATAATTGTTGGGATTTGATGGTAATCCTTAATCATTCTCTGGAATTCTGATTTCACATTAATATAAAGTTTTAAAATATTTTATGAAAATGTGAATCATTGCTTACAGCTCAGAGATCTCTCTGTCATGGACCTGTATATTCAGTCCTCCTAAGGCCCCCTCCAGGAGATTTTTAATAAAAGCATAGTTTTGCTTGTTTAAAAGATAATCAAAACTTTTCTTTGAGGGAAACTGTTCTGAGAGAATGAAACCAGAAAACGGCAATCTCTTCAACCATCTAAATTTTCACAGGTAAAAGAAGATACAACATTAAACTATGGAAAACTTTCACAGACTGTTTTAACTGTTTACCGATAGCAGCCATCGTGGATGAGAAAATATTCTGCTGTCATGGAGGTATGTGGGCTGGTTTTTATTCCAAATAGATTTTGATCCCTTTTAAAAGGTGAACACTGATGTCACAGGTTGTGGTTGCATTGACTTCTTATGTTACATGCCTATTTTGTTGCAACCAAAATCATTAAAGCAATTGATTTTGTTACAAGGAATTCTAGACTTCAACAGTTGAATTTGAAAATAGTAGGTCAGAAGGTATTTTTAAGCATAAAATGAATGACAGTTGATTTGTTGACCCTTAGATCCTCTATAATGCTGAAAATGTGAATAAATTTCTCTTGATCTGTTTTTGATCCTCTCTGAACCTTTTCTTGGTTACCTCCCCCAAACCCCTGCACTTTGGGCACTGGGAATTGAATTCAGGGGAGCTTTGCTACTGAGCTAGAGACAGGTTCTCACTAAATTGCTGAGGCTGGCTTCAAACTTAAGACCCTCCTACCTCTGCCTTCAGTGTAGTTGGGAATTCAGTTGTGTACTACCACACTCAGCTCTGGCTTGAATTCTAAAAGCCGTTTTGCTTTGCTCGGTGTTTATGCTATGTATGGTATAATTCAAGTAGTAATTGCAAAGAGGATTTCTTTTTGTGTATGATCAGAAATTAAGCAGCCATCAAAGGGTCAACATAACATTTTAATTGAGGTATGATCTCTGCCCTCTCATACTTAAACAGAGGTGGGTCAAGTTGGACGTGAGATTTTGAACTCAGATGAGAATAGACTACAACTTAGCAGTTCTAGTATATATTACTGTCTTTGGACAGCAGATATCCTAATGCTGCCTTTCACCTGAATACCTGCATCTTCTGTGCCCAGTCATTATAAGTGATGGTAACATCTAGTATACACATCACTCTGTATTTTCATCGCTTAACCAGGGAGGCACACAGAGCAGTAGTTTCAAAAATCACTGAACTCTTTTTGGGAGGTCGAGGGGCATATCAGTGATCAAACTCAGGGGCACTTGATCACGGAGCCACATCCCAGTCCAATTTTTTTGTATTTTGTTTAGAGACAGGGTCTCAGTGAGTTGCTTAGTGCCTTGCTATTGCTGAGGCTGGCTTTGACCTCATGATCCTCCTGCCTCAGCCTCCTGAGCTGCTTGGATTACAGGTGTGTGCCATCATTCCTGGCAAAGTCACTGGGTTTTAATTTTTACAAGGTTGTGTATGTTGAGTTATACTGTGTACTGTTGAAATACAGTATGCCCTCCAGATTAGTGCATACAGTAAATTCCAGCACATATTCAGATTAGTTTTTGGTGCTAGGGATCAAACCCAGGGCCTCACAGGCTAGGCAAGCTAGAGTAATTGTCTTGATCAAATCTGAATAAGAACATAGCCATAGATTTAGTTTAAGCTTCAGTGTCAGAGTTTTTGAGTCTATAGACCAATTGAACTGAAGTGTTAACATCAAAAACAGTTCTGCTGTTTTTTTCTTCTTCCTCATTTAATAGGTTTATCACCAGATCTTCAATCTATGGAGCAGATTCGGCGAATTATGCGACCAACTGATGTACCAGATCAAGGTCTTCTTTGTGATCTTTTGTGGTCTGACCCCGATAAAGATGTCTTAGGCTGGGGTGAAAATGACAGAGGAGTGTCCTTCACATTTGGTGCAGAAGTGGTTGCAAAATTTCTCCATAAGCATGATTTGGATCTTATTTGTAGAGCCCATCAGGTATTGATTTTGAATTTTACATGTACACTTAAGCGCATGTGTGTGAGCACAGATTCTCCTTGTTGATTTTGGTGGGTAGGTATTGCTTATTTATACAAAGTGTTTCTGGAAACAACCTACAGAATATCAGGCTCAGTGGGAAACTGAAGAGTGGTTTTACTCACTTAAAATTTGCATCTACTTACACTGAAAAAATTTTCTCTCCAAGGTGGTTGAAGATGGATATGAATTTTTTGCAAAGAGGCAGTTGGTCACTCTGTTTTCTGCACCCAATTATTGTGGAGAGTTTGACAATGCAGGTGCCATGATGAGTGTGGATGAAACACTAATGTGTTCCTTTCAGGTAGAGCATGTTTTTAACATTATTCCCTATATTAGTATGAATTATACTGACTTACGAAAAAAATAATTGCTGCTTTCTTCCTACTGTTCATTCATTTTGAGGAGGCTAGATTTTTATTCTCCCATAACCAGGGTCTGTCCTAGTTGAGTAATGTGTGGATCCCTTTTAAAGGGAAAAGAAGTGTCATGGAACCTTTCCCCTAGTTTTGAATTTAACTGTTTGTATTGTTCTTACCAATAGATAAGAAATAATTCAGTGTGTTAGCTCCTTACACCTTTTAAATGGATCTGAAACCATACCACCAGTGTAATGTTAGGCTAAAACTAAGTCTCCACTTGGTGTGAAAATAGGAGTAACTGCGGTGTGCTGGGTAATTACTTAGTTCAACCCACTTTTCTCCTGCACTTTTGTTGAAGTATTGTCCCATCATTTGGCCTTCACTCAGCACAAAAGCATTATTTACATGTGAGCGTCTGCCTCAGTCTTTTTCTCAATTGCTTATTATGATAAACATGGCCAACTTCAAATTGACACAGTCAGAAACATAAATATAGCCACCAAAATCTTGTGGCAGTAGCCTGTTAAATGAATTAAAACAATTCTTTTACCATTTTGCAGAGGGAACTTGGAGCTCCCAGAGATTTGTGCAAGGATCTCAGGGGTTGGAGAATTTGTGTCGGTAGTGGTAGCTAGAGGCACTGCAGACTTAGAATTGTGTTTGTTCATCATGCATTTGTAAGCCATCTTGGTTGTGCTAATACATGAGTGAGGGTTTCCAAGTTGTTGGGCCAGGTTTAAACATCCAGAAACCTTTTTGAGCAAAAGATTTGAATGAGGTTTTTAAGCTTATGAAGATTTTATGTTGAGTATATTTCTTAAAATGCATTGTATTTTTTTAAATCTCTTTAGATTTTAAAGCCTGCAGAGAAAAAGAAGCCGAATGCCACAAGACCTGTAACACCTCCAAGGGGTATGATCACAAAGCAAGCAAAGAAATAGATGTCATTTTGACACTGCCTAGTTGGGACTTGTAACATAGAGTATATAACCTTCATTTTTAAAGCTGTAACGTGTACTGGTCAGCCTGCTCAGATAGATCTGTGTTTGTGGGGGCCCCTCCTTCCATTTTTGAGTTAATGAATGGCATTTGCTGGTTATAACAGCAAATGAAAGACACTCCACTCCCAAGAAAAGGTGTTTAGTTTAGTTTTTTTTTTTTTTTTTAATATTCCTTTTGCAAACAACTTTAATGATGGTGTTAAAGCTGTACACCCCAGGACAGTTATCATGTCTACGGGGTAAGTGTACAATTGATCTTTTTTAAATTCAGTACAACCCATGAATAATGTAAATGCTCATTTTCCTTAGGACATAAAGAGAGCCCTAGGGTGCTCTGAATCTGTACATGTTATTGTCATAAAATGCATACTGTTGATACAAACCACTGTGAACATTTTTTTATTTTAAGATTTTGTTTCAAAGGGATTGCTTTTTCCTCTCATTGTCTTATCATGTACAAACTAGTTTTTATAGCTATCAACAGTAGGAGTAACTATCTCAACCTTGCCAGCATCACTGGTATGATGTATATTTAATTAAAGCACACTTCCCTTACCTTATACTTAAAATGATGATTAAAGCCATTCTTTTAAATGTTTGTGACTCTTTCCTAAAGCCAAAGTTTCTGTTGGAAAATGTATTAACACACCCGTAAAAACAGGGTGGCATGGTTGTGCACACCTGCTGCCTCCTTGGGGATTCAAAAACAGGTTTTTGATTTTGAATAGCAATTAGTAATATAGTGCTGTTTAAGCTATTAATGATTAAAGTTAATAACATTTTGTACAATTTCCATATAGTCTATTCATTAAGTAATCTTTTTACAGTTGGATCAGGCCTGAACCCGTCCATTCAGAAAGCTTCAAATTATAGAAACAATACTGTTCTATACGAGTGACCGATTATGCTTTCTTTGGCCTACATTCTTTATTCTGCGGTGAAGTTGAGGCTTATAAGTCAAAACAAAGGAACTAACTTGCTATCCACCAGTTTATACAGAACTCACAGTATCTATGACTTTTTTAAACTAAGATCTGTTAAAAAGAAATCTGTTTCAACAGATGACCGTGTACAATACCATGTGGTGAAAATGAATTCAGACTTATTAAATGATGAACTTGTTAAATCTTCTCAGTGTCTATTTATCAGCACAGTACACACAGAAAACTGTTGATGGCATATTGAATAGATTTTAATGAATAAATTGCTCTGGAAACCACACTTTTCATTTTGGATTGTCTTCCTTCACATAGTCTGTTTTCCAAAGGTGGGTTGCGATGTAGTTGCTGTGTTTTGAGTACTAATCTGGATAAAACTGCATTTCTGTAAGTAATGAGGCAGAGCTGTCCTGCACTACTGTTTGGGGAGGTGAGACTTAGTATCTGTAGTTTTCTTATTGTTTGGGTTCACTTGAACTTAACAGGTACATTTAAAAGCTGCTTTATTATGCTTTATTATTCTGCACAGTTCCTTGGTCTCTTACCCTCTGTAACTCCTGTGGAACACAATGTGGTGCCAAATGTTTTTGCTTGCAGTGCTGGGGTTGAACCAGGGTATGCTATCACTAAGCCACATCCCCAGTCCTTTTTATTTTGAGATAGGGTCTCTCGTTGCCCAGGCTGGCCTCGAATTTGGAATCCCTTGCCTCAGCCTCCCAGGTTACTGGGATTACAGGTGTGCACCACGGTGCCTGACTACATTGTTTCTTTCTTGCATATGGTTGAATGTATATCAGTTTCTCACACAGACTCTGAAAGTGGGTAAAAGCAGGTCACCTGAAAAGGACTTTTTTTTTTTAGGACTTTTTTTTAAATGTGGTGAGGGTTGATCCCAGGCCTTGTGCCAGTTAGACAAGCCCTTTATCACTGAGCTATATCCCTAGGCCCGCCTAAAATGCACTTCTGTGACAAACCATTTCACCTGTGGCATGGAGAGAAGACATCTGGCAAGGACCTGCTGGAGTGACAGTGGCACAAAGAGAAAGGAACACATGTGCACTGGGGTCTGGCCTTCCTGCTCCACATTCTGTGACAAATGCAAAATTGTATTATTGTACCTCATGTAATAATCCCAGCCCTCTGACAGAAGAGTTTATGTCAGACCAGGTCCACACATTTTTAAACTATGTTTTGAACATTAAGAATTATTAACTGGGGCTGGGGATGTGGCTCAAGCGGTAGCGCGCTCGCCTGGCATGCGTGCAGCCCAGGTTCGATCCTCAGCACCACATACAGACAAAGATGTTGTGTCCTCCAAGAACTAAAATAAATAAATAAGTAAATATTTTTAAAAAAAAAAAAAAGAATTATTAACTGTAGGATTTCAAAAGGCCATAGGCTGTAAAGTGGAGCCACCCTGCACCAACCCTGGAGTGGTGTCTAATTTAAAATTACTTCAAAGAATATAGGCATGTAGAATTGGTTAAGCAAAGGGCAAAACAGTCTTTGGTTTTTACGACATAAGATCCATAGGAGAGGCTGGCCTTGGTGGTGCATGCCTGTAATCCCAGCAGCTTGGGAGGCCGAGGCAGGAGGATCATGAATTCAAAGCCAGGCTCATCAACTTAGCAAGGCTGTAAGTAATTCAGCAAGATCCTGTCTCTAAATAAAACAAAAAAAGACTGGGGACATGGCTCAGCAGTTAAGCACCCTGGGCTTAATCCCTAGTACAAAAAAAAAAATCGGGAAAAGCTGAAATAATTTTGAATAACTATATGATGAGTTATCGGTGTCCACTAATCTTTCTTGTCTCCTTTATCTGCCTTTTTTACCTAGAGTTTAGACTTACCACATCCTGAGTATGTTCTAGTTGAAGGAGTGACTTGAATACTGAGCTACAGCATCCCTGGCTATAGGACAGGTAG
Organism: Marmota marmota marmota; assembly: GCF_001458135.2. Lineage (NCBI taxonomy): Eukaryota > Metazoa > Chordata > Mammalia > Rodentia > Sciuridae > Marmota > Marmota marmota. Next base: position 3,502,324 of record NW_026000138.1, on the reverse strand, counting down.
CAGCAGCTGCCTCCTTTTGAGGCTCTTGAATGAAGCGGTGCGATGTGCTTAGAGGGCTTGGCTCAGGTTCCCAAGCCATGCTTTCTGAGAAACCTCAGTTCATGTGTTTGAATATCTCAGCTGAGTTCTGAGTGGCACCTGCCTTGCTTTTGATGTGATACTGAGCCATGGGTAGCTAAGCATTTCTGAGCACTGCCTGTATACAGAGCACCTTTGTAGGCTTCCAGCAGATAAAAATAACTAGGTACCATAAAGTTGTAGCTATTAATGTGACATTTTAAGTTCTAGTTTTAAGTCATTTTTTAAAGTATTCTGGGTCTCAAGATAATAACACCATTGTAGTACATAGAAAAAGACAGGTGACACTGTCCTGATGTAGCTAAATAGTCCGATATAGTCCACAGACTAGTCCTACTCAGATATAGCTATAGTGAGCAGCACAGGTATTTTTCTCAAGCACCTTAAATAAGACTCGAGACTTGTTACAGAATGTACAGTAGTGGGATGTGAAATACAGGAACAGATTATTGAATGCTGAACCAGGAAAAAAGTACGGGCTTTAGACTGACGGAAGTGAACCCCATGCTTCCCAGTGTGGGCTGGGTGGGGGTTTGAAGGAAATTGCTTGCTGGGAAGTGATAAGATCTACTTGCCATTAGGGCAAGGCAAACGTCAGGGTCCCCAAGACAGCCAAAGAACCACTGCAGGGACATGCTGCATGAGGAATGTTAAGATTGTTTGGGGGCAGTTTGCAGGGGAAGCATGTCCCAGAGATAGGGTGTCAATCCAGGTATATGGATTTAGTAGTAAAAAGGCATAGCTGGAGATGCACAGGAGGACCAAGGAGAAATGTCTCAGACTGGCTAACTTGAATCTCCAGGGATGGTTTTGAAGAAAAATATTTTATTTCTGAAAATCAGATGCAAGTGTTCAGTACACATCAGCCTAGACAATGCCCCAGGCTTTGGTCTCCTCACCTATAAAATAGGGACAACTAGAACACTTATTTGATAGGGCTGTGAGGATTAGCTCACAGAAACTACATGCAGCCTGGCTTGTTATACCTACTAAGCATCCAGTGAACCTCAGCAAGTATGAGACTCCAGAAGATGAGAACCAATGGCAACCCAAAGGAACTGGAAGTTACTTAGGAAAACATCCTTGCTGACATGTGAGCCTCAGAGGAGTAAAAAGGAAGACAGACTGTGAAGGCCTTCAACCTCAGCCCAGTACGCAAATGAAAGCAACTGAAAAGTCCCAGCCTCCTTGATTTAGTGTTTGATTAGTGACTGATCATAGAGGCTACTGAGATCCACCTGATCAGCAAGACAGCTTTGGTAGCTCAAGTGTGGCATTTGGATTTATTACAGATATCGATAATTTCAAGTACAGGTGAGCATTTTAGGTGTTTTGTCAGTTAAATGAACTGTAAGTATGTTGCAGTCCAATAAAGCATTAGTTAAGTAATTTTGTAATCAAAAAGCTGATTAAGTTTTTATTTATATGTGGTGCTGAGAATCGAACTCACACATGCTAGGCAAGTGCTCTGCCACTGAGCCACAACCGCAGCCCACGTGGCAACAATTTTTAAGTGCTTCTGGAAACAGCTTCTTGAGGCACTGCACAAAACTTCTTTAAAGTCTAGGGCTTGAAAACAAGTCATTTATCTTTGTTGATGGGACATTCAGTTTGGTAGCACCAGTCAAAAAAAACAATATGTTCTTCTGTCACCTTCAGGTAAAAACATCTATGTAGATTCAATGTGCAGATACCACAAGAGTTAGTGAATGAAGCCTCTGATGAGGATCAAGAAGTTATCATTTTCCTTCGGAAAATTCTAACCATTCTAATAGTTGAGTTGTAACCCAAATTTGGGGGCTAGAATTTTCAAATTCGTTCTTATAATCCAACCGACCAGTTGTCAGTGAAATTCAGCTGTGTCCAGATACTAATTTCAGTCCTCATTTAACCAAGATGTGTATGGTGTGCTATTTCAAAACACATTCCTTTGTCTTCTAGCTGCCTAATTAGCACAGTTGCAAGTACCGTTGTCTCCCAGCAAGGACTCACCCACGCGCCAGTTGTTCAGGGCTGGCGAACAAGAGAACAGTGAACCAGTCATTATGTTCTTGGACAGACTGGCTGCTCGACCTTACCAGCAACACTGGCAAGTTAGATGGGTGTAGCAGAGAGCGCCAGGGGGATCAGAGACTTTCTTGCTGAGGTTGGCCTAAGTTAATTTGCCTCAGATGAGCTCACACTGCTTATCACTAGCTCCTCTACTGTTTCTGAGCCTTCAGGTTAATGGGTGGCGGAGTTGATGGAGATGGGAAACTCCCCCAGCCAGGAGGGATAGCTGCTGTGTAAGTGGGAAGAAGCCCAGACAGCGCTGAGCAGGAGGCTGGCTTCAGCTCAGCTTGGCCTACGTGGGCTTCAGGCCATCTCTTGCTGTTTGTCATATGGCCTTGAGGTATTTCTTCTCAATCCTAAAATTTGCTGCAGTGCAAATAGCTTGTTGGGTGCACATTTGGGTCACCGTGAGTGGTACATTTTGTTATTTTTAAAGTCCATAATCTTCCTCAAGTCAGTATTACTTAATTCATAACCATAACCTCTGTTTTTGCATTTATAGAATGAAAGCATTGAGAACAGTTATCTGCCTTCTCTTCCCAACTCCACAAAGCTGAGATTGCTCTAAATTCTGTTCACACTTTTTTCCAGGTGGGGTCCTTCAAACAGACCTGTATTCAGAGGCCCTGTGTATACAATGAATAAAGATCAGGCAGCTCTGTTTAGAAGCAGGGGCCGGGGGCTCATCCCCCAACAGCTTCCACCCCACCAGCTGAAACTGCTATTACTCTAAGAAGGATGGGGCTGCCACTCATTTGCCTGTGTTTGTACCAGAGCTGGTCAGATGTCAGTTCGGCCTTCTCACAGAGCCCTCCCACCTCGGGGGTGCATTGCCCAAGACTGAAGGAGCTCAAGAAATCAGTCACCTTCAGAGCTGCTGAGCTGCTGTTCGTTTCTTGGCATCGTATTAGGTGACTCAGCTTAGGAAAGCCTTCTGCAGATTTGACAAGGCACCCTTCAGGAGGCCAGGGCTTTTCACGAAGGGGCTTCCAGTGTGCCCTGCCTTTTGGCTGTGTGTAATTTAATTATATTTTAATATGTGTGTGTCTATATATATGATTTTATGTGCTATATATTTTATATACTGTATTTTTTGTGTCTTTTAAAAAGTACTTTATGCAAAAGAATAAAACACCCACATACCTACTACCTGGGTTATGAAATGGAATATTACTGGTATCTCAGGACGCCCTCTTTACCCCCCAAATTACATACTTACCCTCTCCATTCAAAGCTCACCACTGCCTTGAATTTTATATCATTTCCTTTATTTTGTGTGTTTATCCCCAAACAGTATTGTTAAATATTGTCAGGTTTTTGGCCTTATAGGAAGAGAACTACACTGTATTATTCTGTGAATGCTTTCCTTCAACATTTATTTTTTTTAGAGACCCATGTTGTCTTGCTCAATTCCCATTTTATGTTTTTTAATTTTGTTGATTTCCAGGCATGGTGGAACATCCCTGTAATCCCAGTGACTTGGGAGGCTGAGGCAGGAGGATTGGAAAGTCCAGCCTCAGCAACTTACCAAGATTCTGTCCCAAAATAAAAAGGGGTGTTGAAGATGTAGCTCTATGTTAAAATACCCCTTGGTTCAATTCCCAGTACAAAAAGAAAGATTTTTGGGGGGTGGGGGGCATTCAGAATGTCAACAACTGCAAGGTCTTTTTTCTTTTTTTCAGTTGAGTCACATTTAGTTTTAACAGATTATTATATAGAAGCTGCATCAGAGATAACTTTAAATTCTCAGGCCGTTTATACCCCACACTGAGCTGGGCAAGTTTAAATGGCTGTTGAAGTTATCACCAGAACAAGGCAATCGAAAGACTCATGTTTTAACATGTGCTAACTATACAAGAAAGACACTTTTCAAGACCAACCTTAACACATCCTTGCATTGCAATATTTTTGTTGAAAAGGAGTGAATAGTGTACAGGAGCTTCATAGACGAGGGGGGACTGCTCTGGAAGCAAACTGAACCTCTTGGCCGCCTTCTGTGGTGGTCTTCCTCTCCTCTCCTTCCTCCAGCATCTGGCTCCCTGCAGCCCAGGTGTCGGGGTGGCCCCTCCATTCAGCATCCTTGCCCTGGGCAGCAGCATCATCCACACCTTTCCTGGTTTCTCTGCAGCTCCAGTCCCAGCGAAAAAGCTGAGATGTCTCTGTTAGTTTTAGGGCGAAACTCAGAACAGAATGTGGAAAAGGCCATAGGAGGTCTCTGGGTCCTCATCTTTTGTTTTCCCTGCAGGAGGGATCTAGGTTTTCATTCTCTGCCACAGGCCTGCCCGCCTTTTGTGACTTCTCATTTTCCTTTCTCTTTAGCAGACGTGGTCTTCCTCCTCACCAAGCGCTTCCTAGAAGAAACTCTTGAGGGTTTGATAGAAGCCTGGGGTGCCTCCAGCCCTCCTGGCAGATGTGCCCAGGACACACTCACGACTCACCCTCGTGGGCAGTTTGCCCTCTGGGAGGCAGCGGGACCCGGCCCTCCTCTCCCTGCTGGCCCAGGCTCTCCATGCCATGGTTTTGAGGAGTGGGGAGAAGTCCCCCTTTCTTGCTTTTCTTTCCCCCTCCACTTCTCTCTAGTTTGAAGTTACATTCTTTACCATTTTCCTTTCTGTGGTCACCCAGCCACTTTCATCGTGTTCAAATGCTAGAAGTCACCTTGGCTCTTCCCATTTTCTGTCCTTTGCAGTTCTTAACAGAGGTACATTAGACCTCGTTCTGTCTTCCATTTCACTTTAACCGCTCATTGTCTTCCGTCTGTAGATCTTGATAATCTCTACCACTCTGTCTTCTGCTGAATTTTTTCTCATTAGCTCTGCTTAGTCTAATCCATCTACTGAATTTTTATTTCAAGTTCTCTTTTTTTTTTCTTTTGTAGAATCTCCTTGGTCATTTTTTTATTGTCTGTTATTCCCTGTTGATTTTTCCAAAACTTACATCTTATTTCTGTAAATATAATCATGGTTATGTTATATTTTGATTATTCCAGTATATAAAGTCTTTGTCATTTTTATCGTTTGTTGTTACTAATAATTATCAGTTTCTGTGTCTTCCCCGCCCCCCACCCCGCCTCCGAACCAGGGATTGCCACATCCCCAGCCCTTTTTATGTTTTATTTGAGACAGGTTCTTGATTGCTTAGGGCCTCACTAAGTTGTTGAGGCTGGCCTTGAATTTGTGATCCTGCCTCAGCCTTCCAAGCCACTGGGATTACAGGTGTTTGCCACCACACCCAGCCTGTGTGTTGATTTTTGACAGGGTAGACATTTTCTTCTCATCTGTGGAGAGTCTCCTGTCACTGGATTGAAGTTGAAGCTGATCTTTCACCTTAGACAGTGGTGAAATCCGATGGAGAGCTCTCCAGGGTTCTGTGGAAGCCTCAGGGGAAGGCTGTGCTCACCTGCCTCCCAAGGGCCAAGTCCTGTTTCCACATGGGGAATCAGTCTGCTAACCTCTTAGGCAGCCTGTGGCTTATTTTTTTAGAACATGTTTTTTTTATTTCACTCAGCATTTTAGTTGTTTAAACCAGGAGGGTCTCCTCAGGGTCTTTCTCCTTACTTTGTTGTTCCAGGTCTCTGAACTCATTTCTGTTTCTGTCATTTATCTAATTAGTCGAGTCCTTGGCATTGTAATTGTTGTTTTATGAATTCAAATAGGCTTCCACTTAAGCCCAGAGACTTCAGGTATCAGTCAGATGTCTCTTTGATAGTTCCATCCTTTGATCCAGAATCCCACTTCAAATGGAAATTATCTTTTACTTTATATTTAAATTGTTTGAAGTTGCCACCTGCAAATTCTTTTAAAGTCCAAGTTTGATGTAGAAAGTAGTTTTCTGGGTAGGAATATTACAACTATCACTTTAAAGACCCCTGTTGATTAGCTGTGCTGTTTTCTCCTCCAGAAGTTCCTTATGCCACTTGATTCCACACAGGAAAGGCAGAGCCTCTATAGTAGGACTGCTTGAGGCCAAGGAAACTGAGCTGCAGAACCCAGCAGTAGAGGCTCCTGATTTCACGGCCCAGCCCCTAGGCTTGTTGACTGGGGTCTGTGAGCTCCCTGAGATTCTAGTAGTCTATTGCCTGTGAGGGCGTGGTGACTCTCTTAGAAGAAGATTCATAACTTCATCATAATTTGAGGAGGTAATTGCATAATTAGAGGAGGTAAATAGTGGTTCAGATGAGTGAGTGGGACTGGATCCTATCTCAAATTTCATGGCCATTCTTGTCATTACTACTTTAATTCTAGAGAAGGTTTCTCAAATAGATAAATTCTCAGGCCTAGAATTTAATTATTTTTTAGTGTGTTTTTAAATTTTTTTTTTAGTTGTAGATGGACACAGTATTTTATTTATTTATTTTTACATGGTGCTGAGCATCAAACCCAACTACTAAGCCACAACCCCAGCCCTAGTTTAGTGTTTTAAATGGTATTTATGCATGCTTGTAGTAATTATCTCACTCGTGATTTCTTTGCCTAGAGAAAGGAAGATCCCGTTGGTAATAACGGTAGTGTTTATACTGTACACATTTGTTCACTTGGATGAATAAAGGAACAGTGGAAGCATGTATCTTCAGCCATAAGGGACTTTCTGAGTTGTTACGGTTTCTAAACAGTATAAATGAGTGAGAGTCCATTTAAGCTTTCTGTTCCTTTAGGAGCCATTTGTTGTAAAGAAGTAGGAACACTCCTTTCAAATTACAAGGTTTTCTGCATACTGCTCTGCTCAGGATAGCTCTAACAGAAGTAAGCAGAGTGCCCATTTCTGTAAGGAGTTCGTGGATACCGGTGGCCTTGAGCTACACCAGCTCCCAAGTCTGCAGAAGTCCCCATGGGCAGCATCTTGAAGCTGATCTCCCAAGAGGCCATTCAGGGCAGTGGCCAAGGCCTAGGCTTTGTAACCCATGGCCTAGGTGCCCCTTCTAGTTGTGTGGCTGGAGACAAGTGATAAAACTTCCCTGGCTCAGAGTTGCAGTTGGTTAGAACAAGGTGGGTACCACTGTATCACTGATTGCTCTTAGATGAAACAAGTTAGCGGAAAGAACTGAGACCCAGATCCCAGATAGCTGTGCAGGAAATTCTAAGCTTTACTGTTAAGTATGTTTTTTATCACTTAGTCCAAGCAGCATTGAAGAGTTGAAGTAAAAGGCTGGGGGTGTATCTCACTCTAGAGCACTTGCCTAGCAGGTGCAAGACTGTGATCTTAAACCCCAAGAGAAACAAAACAAAAACAAAAATCTATCCCCCTGTCATCATGGAGTTAGAGAATTAATTTGCAAGAAGCACTGTTGAGAAATTTTATTCTATAAAGATGCACAAACTTCCAGAAGTGTCAACCAAGAAACCAAAGGAAAAGTAATTTCACACAGAAGTTTCAACAAATCAGTTACAAAGCAATTGATTCTTTTTTCAATATTTTTTTTATCATTTCAATCAATTTTTTTGAATAGTACAGTTCATGTGAACATCATGCTTGTGAGGCAGAGGGTGTGTGGGAAATCTCTCTTGCTCAGTTTTGCTGTAACCCGAAACTACTGTTGAAAAAAAGTCTTTTAAAAACAATCAAAACACCCAAAAATGTGAAAGTAAATCTCCCTTCACCCCTGACCTCCCAGCCACTCTCCCCAGGTGAGGCTGGCCCAGGTTTTCCAGGGCTGTGTTGCGGGGCCAACATGTATCTTCCTCCATCTTCCTTTTTTCTTTTTGAAGCTGGCGGTAAGGAAGCATTAACAATTTCACTGTTTGCTGTATCTTGTAGACGTCCCATATCAACACACTGTAGACTCTGCCTAAAACTCAGCCAGGAATCTAGTATTCCATAAACCTTGTTAAAAGAACATTCTACCCTCCTTTGTTGGAAAAGAGAAGTGTGAGACTAGGAGCACAATAGAAAAATAGCAGGTGGGAAAGCCCTGTGGCTGACAGTGTTTACTGCCTTGAATGGGCGGATCCCAGCCGGCTCTGCCTCCTGCCTCAACACTCACAGGTGGAGACCAGCTGCCTGGGGCCAAGAAGGAGCCCCACAGCCCCCAGCCACCAGAAAGTACAGCACAGGCCTGGGCCTGCAGGTGCTGCTGTTCACCCACAGTGACCGTTATTGGCTACTAACCCTGTGTCCAGGCACCCAGGAAGCTTGTTCTGGCTTTTTAATTGTTTTTCTACAGTAGATAATGTTCACACATGTGGTTACATATTTTTCACCTGAAGTTTTAAGAGGACATGCAGTGAAAGACCCCATAAGTCCATTTTCCTCCCCAGAGATGGCAACTTGTGGGTTCTGTGTATTTATAAGGATAAATGTTGATCCCTTTTTCCTTACACATGAATTTTTTATAATTTCTATATTTGATTTAGTTAAGTATATTAACTTGTATTGAATAATAAATCTTGAAGATCATTCTGTATTACAGGTTCATACCGCTGCTGTATTCTTTTTAAAGCCGGCACAGCATTCCTTTAGCTTTTTCTTTTCTTTTTTTTTTTTTTTTTAATATTTTTTAGTTGTAGTTGACACAATATGTTTTTTTTTTTTTTTTAATTATATGTGGTGCTGAGGATCGAACCCAGGGCCTTGCACATGCTAGGCGAGGGCTCCACTGCTGAGCCACATCCCCAACCTGCCTTTGGCTTTTTTTTGGCAGGGGGCTGGTGCTGGGGATGAGCCCTGAGGTACTTACACTGAGCTACATCCCCAGTCCTTTTTATTTTTTATTTTAAGATAGGGCCTCACTAAGTTGCTGAGGCTGGGCTGGAACTTGCGACTCTCCTGCCTCAGCCTCCAGATCCCCTGGAATTCCAGGTTGCACCAGTGTGCCTGACTCACAGTATTCCTCTGTATGATTTTGTTACCAGACCCCAGTCTTGCTGCTCACCACACGACAGGCCAATTAAGCAACAGACAGTTGTTAAGGCCAGGAAGGTGCATAAAGCCAGCTGAAGAGGAAATGCAGGACTCCAGGCCAGAGTCTGTCTGTCAGAAACTAAGTGGCTTGTAGAGCTGGGCGAGGGCATGTTCCCAGACTGGGTGCCCTCTCACAGCTGGCAATGGTGACCACACACTGGGCACCTTCTCACAGGTGGTGAAGGTGACCACAGACTGAGCACCCTCTCACAGCTGGTGACCGTGACCAGAGGTTTGTGAACACCCTCTCACAGCCATTGTGCCTAAGGATGCACATCTGGGCCTAACCATCTAGTTGTGAGATACTTTTCAGTTTCCAAGTCTCAAGAACAAAGATCATTGTTCCGCAGCTCTCCTCATCACCAAGGAGCCTGCACCTATGCAGATCTTGACATTGCACAGTGGACAGGCTAGTGGAGGAGCTGCCCAGGCACTCATGCTGATGGCCAAACTCAGAGTCATGAAAGAAAACATTTCACCTGATTATGGTGGAAGACAAGGGTCAGGTGAGGGTAAATGGGAGTCAGGCACGGGATCTGGTCCGTGGTCAGCTTTAGTTTTAAAATGCTGTAGTTGGTTTAACCAGCCTTCCGTGGATGGACTTGGGTTGTTTGCCTTTGCTACTATAAATATGCCAGAATAAACCTCCTCACCCACACTTGGGTGAATGTGTGTTCCGTTCAAGTGCTACTTCCTGGATATATTCCATGAAATTAAATTGCTGATCACGTGGAAAGTCCACTTTTTAAAACTTTTCATTCGGCGGTGGGGGGGACAAGAAGACAAAAGATTCCTGAAGCCCTATAAACCTTCAGTTTACATCTCTTCAAGATGGTTTATTTAAAAACCATAAAGGGGAATAAAGGGAAGCGAGGGGGGATGGGAAAAAGAAAGACAGTAGAATGAATCAGATAGAACTTTCCTATGTTCGCATATGAATACATGACCAGTGTAACTCCACATCATGCACAACCACAGAAGGGGAAGTTGTACTCCATGTATGTGTAATATGTCAAAATACATTCTACTAGGGGACGGAGGGGAAAGGAGGGGACAAGGGGGTAGGAATGATGGTGGAATGAGATAGACATCATTACCCTAAGTACATGTATAAGACATGAATGGTGTGAAAATACTTTGTGTACAATGAGTGTCTTGAAAAATTATGCTCTATATGTATAATATGAAATGAATTGCATTCTGCCATCATGTATAATAAATTAGAATAAATTAATAAATAAAAATAAAAGCTTAAATCAAACATCTTAAAAAATATTTGAATGCAGGATAAATTAGAATAAATTAAAAAATAAAAATAAAAGCTTAAATCAAACATCTTAAAAAATATTTGAATGCAGGATAATTATTTATTGTTTTTCATGTAATATATATGATTGTTTTGTTTATTCCTATAATTTAATTTAAAATAAGAAAATATAAAAACATAAGATTAATTAGGAAGAGTGATATTGGTTCTGTTGATATAAAGTAACTCTACATTTAATAGCAATGTCATGTTACATGTTAAAGAAAAAACCTCAGGGGCTGGGGTTGTGGCTCAGCGGCAGAGCACTCGCTAAGCACATGCGGGGGCCCTGGGTTCAATCCTCAGCACCACATAAAAATAAATAAAAAGGATTGTGTCCAGCTACAACTAAAAACTTAATTTAAAAAATTTTTAAAAACCTCAGCTGGATTATATCATAAAACACCATTTAAAGTTATCATTGGCAGTTTATAGACACTTAATGCTTACATTTTTTTTTTAAGAGAGAGAGAGAGAATTTTATTTTTTATTTTTCGGCAGACACAACATGTCCAGTTGTATGTGGTGCTAAGGATCAAACCCAGGCCACACGCACGCCAGGCGAGCGCGCCACCGCTTGAGCCACATCCCCAGCCCCTAATGCTTACATTTGATGTACTATAAATACCTGGGTACAAGATCACACATTTTATTTAATTGTTTTAGAATTTTCAATTATTTTTTAATATATATTTTTAGTTGTAGTTGAACACATATTTCACTTATTTATTTTTATGTGGTGCTGAGGATGGAACCCAGTGCCTCAATGCCAGGCGAGCACGCTACCACTTGAGCCACATACCCAGCCCCAGAATTTTCAATTATTTAGAATCAAAATTCATGGTTAATTCACCAGGAAAAAAAAAAAAAACATTCTACTGTCATGTATAACTAAAAAGAACAAATAATTGAAAAAAAAAACTAATACTCTCACATAATATCCACCCAGTGTTCAAATTTCCTAGGTGGTTTTATTTAAGTGCTTAAAAAAAAAAAAAAGTTGATCCAAAAGGATCCAAGTAAAATCCATGCACTGTCTATGTCTGCACTCTGCAGATTCTCCTTCCTTTTTGAGGAAACCTGGTTCTAGCGTTTGACACATTCTAGATGTTGCAGCCCCCTCTAAATGCTGTATTTTCTCTAAATCAGCAGTTAAATCCCTAGGTCTGATCAAAAAGGAGGGAAACAAACTCAACCCAAGGAAAATAGCAAGACCAATAGAACAGAGAAACAGCCAGAGTCCTGATCAGACCATACCTGTAGCTTCCTTGCCACTAACCTAGTTAAGTAACAAAATTCCTTTATTACTTTGGTCAGTTTAAGTTGGGTTTTTTGATTCTGAGTTTGCAGCTGAAATGGGATGCTGGATTTTCTATCATTTTAGTTCAGCAAAAGGAAACAATGCAGCTTCTCAACAGAATGGCTTAAAACTGCTTCCAAATATCAACACCTGTGTCATCCAAGTACCGCATCTTGGTGTTCCTCCAGAAAAACTTTCGAAAGTCACCTGTGTGCTCTGACCCAGCTCACAGTTGGCAGCAGACAGTGCCTGCGTATGAGAGGATCGTTCTAATGTGCATGTTCCTCCCCCACCACCTCTTCCAGCAGCCAGAATTAATACCGCAGAAGAGAGACTCTTCTGCCCTCCGCACAAGGATGGAACGGGGCTCAGCACCTTCCAGGACACTGGCTTTGGTAATCCCTCCTGAGCACCATCGATGATAGCCTGCAGTGTGGCCAGTGCCCACTCAAGAACCCGGATGCCACTGACCAGGGCCCAAGGAAAACCCAGCAAGTGCTGGCCAGGCCTACGTCCTGTTGGTGCAAACCCTATTCCTGCCCTGATGCTGGCCCTCCTGACCCGCCTCCAGCCCCACTTACATATGTGCCAGGCACGCGCTGAGCCCTGTCCCAGCATTAGCTCCTCCAGGCTCCAGGCCCGCGGGGTACTCTCATCCCCATTTTACTGGTGAATGAGGAAACAGGCACAGATTGTGATTTCTCAAGCCAAGTGGTGCATTTTTAAAACAAAAATAAGCATGTTCGCTTGGCACATAGTACACACTAAGTGTTTCTCAAGTGAATTAATATTTTACTGGGGGTTGCAAAAAGCAGACACCTGGTCAGCGCGTTTCTTGATTCAGGAACTATTTTTTTTTTAATATTTATTTTTTAGTTGTAGTTGGACACAATATTTTTATTTAATTAATTCATTTATATGTGGTGCTGAGGATCGAACCCAGGGCCTCGAATGTGCTAGGTGAGCACTCTACCGCTGAGCCCCAGTCCCCCAGGGACTCTTTCTGTAGGAGTGACTCTGCACAGGCCTTGGAAGGCAAGGCAAGGGACTGAGCAGGCTAGCAAGGAGCCCAGCAGGCCTGAGGGGCAGCAAGGACAGGCCTCCACGCTGCTGTGGGAATTCCATCCCAGGAGCAAGGGGAAGCCACCGAAGGACGGTGAGATTTGGGGTTCAAATAAAATTGTTTTATTCCTACCCTGGTGGGGAGGACAGAAAGGTCGTTAGAAGCGTCTCAATAAAGAGATGAGATTTATGAAAAGCACCCTGAGCACTGTGAGGGGGAGAGGCCTGAGGAAGGAGGGAGTGGGAGCAGGGAGACCTTGCAAGGCAGACAGAGGAGGCAGGGATGGGACGACGTGGTCCCTGTGTCATGGCACAGTGACAAGGACAGACTCCAGCATGGGGCACTGGGGAGCCTGAGGAAGGCTAGAGACCCTTTGTCTAGTGTGAGTGACAGTCCACATGCCAGCAAGGTATGACACGGGGTTTCCTAGCAGGGGCCGAGGCACCGTCAGAACTGGATTCCAACTCAACCAGCAGTGTGGCCTCAGCTAAGGCAAGGGCCGCCCAGCCTCGTGCTTTCTAGAAAGGGGAGACACTGGTGGAGAGGAGAAGAAGGGCATCTCCTCAGCACAGACCCAGGCACCCCCACCACAAACACACACAGGAAGAGCTCTGCGTGACTGTCACTGAAAAGTCCAAGTTGATAGCAGGCTCTGGGTTGGATCCTAGGGCACATAGTTCAACTTTGGTTCTCAAAGTGGATGCCATGAGGATCCCCTGCATCAAAATGCAGAGTCCTGGTCCTGGCCACCAGGAGTTCTGACTTGGCCTTCGGGGCCCAGGGGTGTGAGTTTTCCTCAAGTTCACCATTAGAGCGCTGCAGCTGTGGGTGGTTGCAGGTATTGTTGCTCACACATGGAGAACACCGCTCCCAGCCGGGCAGCTGTTGTAAAACAGGGTACTCCCCGGCTGGCCTAGGTGGTGACACAAACAGCCTCACAAACAGCCTGACGTCTGTACAGTTGACAGAAACACCAATCAGCCAGAGCCAGGCTAGTCTGGATGCAGTGGGATGCAGGGCCTGGAGAGCTCTTTAGGGTGTGGCCTCCGGTCTCCAGCTCTGCCCCTCTGTGTGGCCTGACTCCCAGGCCTTTGCCCACGGTGCTCCAGGGCCAAGCTGCTCCGCCTGTCTGGAGGCCATTCTGGAAACCCCCTGGCAGAGATGCTGACACGCATCTGCTGTCCTTTGTCTCTCTTCCTGGGACTGTTCCTGAAACACAGGTGCTGCCTCCAGGAGGAGGAAGGCCCTTGGGAATGGCCAAGCAGGGAGCTGGAGGGTATGAGGGTCCCCAGCATGTCCTGGACTTCATACCTCCAACCTGTGACAGGAGAAATAACTGATGAAGCCACCGATGTTTTGTAAATTCTGCCACCCATGAGAGGAGTGGCTGGTCCCTTCCTCCTGCCACCTCCCATTCGGGGCTCTTGTGCCCAGCTAGGCTTCCGAACTGCCGTGTGCTCACGAACACAGGGACCTGGTCCCCTCTGCTCCCTCCCTCCCCTGGCTTGGGCACCTTGGTGCAGACAGCAGAGACCAGCTCAGGCTGGCTGCAGGATGGGGGTGGTGGGAAGGGAGTGAGGGCCACAGCAAGAGGGAAGGCGGGGACCCAGACGCCCCACCAGCCCAAGGCTGCTCCCCGAAGGAAATGAGAAGTCCTGCTCCCAGCCCTGACTGGGAATGTCATCCTTTGACCCTGCTGGAGTCCAGTCCTGCTTGAGCGGAAGAGGTGACACCTTGAGGAACAGTTCCAGCAGATGGACCTGGTGGAGGTGAGCGGGTCTCCACGCAGAGTGAACTGGGCCCTGATCAGAGCCAACTCCAACAGTGTGACCGTGTGGCTGGGGCCCACCCCTGACCCCAGGGAGGAGGAGCCGCATTCAAAACCTGAAGCCAGGAAGTGGCCACCAGACACTGTGAGCAGCTCCCAGGACCCAGGAGCCTCCACCTCAGCCCTGCTCTCCTTGGCAGGAGGACACTTCCCAGAAGCCCAGCACCTGCCCTCAGGGCTCACTGACCAAAGCAGAGGGTCACCAGTCCTCTCCTGAGATAGATGGTGGCCAGGGGGCAGGGGTGTCCCAGTTGGGTGTAGGCCTCACTCCTTGGGTGGAGAGAAGGTGGGCAGCCCCACAGGAGGCCAAGCCACACCCATAGAGAGCAGTTTCCACCTACGGCCAGCAGGTGGAACAAGGCACAGCTACTGATGCCCCTGGTGGCAGGTCCGTCCCTAAACCACGCCAGAGAACACGTCCAGAGCCCCTGCCCACCGCCAGGCCCTCACGGGCAGGAGGAGCCCAGGGAAGCAGAGAACTTGCCCCAAGGTGTTACCAGCGCTGCCCTGTACCTGCAGGACGGCTCCCCTCTAGCCCCAAACCCTCTTCTCTTGGCTTCCAGGTCCCCACGTGCCTGGGGTCTCCCTCCTGCCCCCTGGTTTACTCTGACTCCTTCACAGCCTCTTCTTCGCCTGTGGCTCAGTCCTGGGCCCCTGTCTGTGCTCCAGAGGGGACCTCAGCCGAGCTTGGGTTTTCAAGAGCGGCTGTGCCCTGAGGATGCACATGGGATCAAACAGGACAGTCCCCAGCCGGCCCGCCAGGCCCCTCCGTTGCCATGGGTGACACCTCTGTGCAACCCGTGCCCTGCCTCTCCCAAGCCTCTCACCAGCCAGTGCACCCCCCACCCATCTGCTCTGCCTCCCAGAGCCATCGCTGTCCACGACCCTCTTCCTTCCCTAGTCCCAAGACAAGGGCCAATCATCAGCGTCAGCCACCGCCCTCCCATCCTGGCCATCCAAGTCCCACCTGGCCACCAGAGGTGTCTTTTTCTTTTTTTTTTAATATTTATTTTTTAGTTTTCGGCGGACACAACATCTTTGTTTGTATGTGGTGCTGAGGATCGAACCCGGGCCGCACGCATGCCAGGCGAGCGCGCTACCGCTTGAGCCACATCCCCAGCCCCAGAGGTGTCTTTTTAAGTCAGACTGTACCCGTGGGTGAAGGAGTAAGAAAATGGTTACCTGGGCAAAGGGATTCCATTCAGCCGCAAAGGGAAAGAAGCACAACCACGGGGTGACATGGACGGACCTCAGGGCTCAGAGCTGAGCTTCTTCACAAAAGAAGCCAGATGCCAAGAAAGACCCCGTGTTGGGCAATGCCATGTCCAGAAGAGGCAAATCCACAGAGATAGATAGAAGACTTGTGGGTGCTCCCAGCTGGAGAGAGGCAGGAATGAAGAGTAGCTGACTAATGGGCCCAGGGTTTCATTTTAAGATGAGAAAGTTCCAGACCTAGGTAGCAGTGAAGACTACCTAATGTTGTGAATGTACTAAATGCCACACATTGTCCACACTTCATTATGGTTAAAATGTTATGTTATGTATATTTTACTACACTTTAAAAAAAGCAGGCACAATGGCGCACATCCGTAATCTCAGCAGCTCAGGAGGCTGAGACAACAGGGTTGCGAGTCCAAAGCCAACCTCAGCAGAAGTGAGGCACTAAGCAACTCAGTGAGACCCTGTTTCTAAATTTAAAAAATACAAAATAGGGCCCAGTGGTTGAGTGCCCCTGAATTCAATCCCCAGTACCCTATCCCTCTCCCCACAAAAATCAAATCTGTCCCTCTGCTGCTTAACTCTCCCCACCTGGCTTCTTGTGCCCCACCTGGCTTCTTGTACCCCCAATGGGCTCCAACCCCGTGGCCTCTGCCCTCCTCCAGGTCTCACTTCTCTCCTCTCTCCCTCAGTGCAGGATGTTCCTGAGGTTCTGGCCTCCTTTGGTCTCCTATTGGGTCTCTGTCCCACCTCAGGCCCTTTGCATGTGCTGTTCCCTCTGCTTAGAAGCTTGTCCCTCTTCATGGCCAGCTCTACTTCATCTTTCAATATCAGCTTAAATGTCACTTGCCTCCCCTGGCCTCCATGGCTCAATGGGTCTGCATCTCTTCTCTGCCAGCATCCCCTGGTCATTCCTTTATACTGTTCACTTTGTCACTGGGTCTTGGTATGCCTCCCTGTGGAGAGGGGTAGGATGAGGCAGAAGGGACCTGCCTGCCTGGTTCACCTCAGTGTTTTCTGAACCCAACTCCTAGTTGACGCCCAGAACCGATTTGCTACATTAGTGAGAAATCACTCACCAGCAAAGGAAGGGACGGAGGGAGGCAGGACTGAGATGTGGGCCTCTCTGATGCCAGTTGCTATGCTCTTTCTGAACAGTGAAGCCATTGGAACCGAGTTCCCCTTTTCTTTCTTTTTTCCAGTTCTGGGGATCAAACCCGGGCCTCATGCAAGCTAGGTAAGTGCTCTACCACTGAGCTACACCCCCAGCCCTAGCAACATACACTTTTAATAAAGCTACATTGTTGAAATAAGTCCCCAAGCCTCACATGGATGTCATCATGTGGCTGTCACTGCTGCAGATGAATCATGTCTGCTGGGAGAGGAGCTTCTGGACCCAGACCACAGACGTAACTCTGGGAAACCCAAACAGAGCCCCTGCTCACCCCTGGCTGAAATCTCTTCTACTTCTCTCTCTTCCTTTCCGTTTTCTCATATTCTCCCAGAGCCAGGACCTGGTTTATGCCCTAGGAAGGGAAGTAGTCAACTGTGGAGGCTGAAAACTCTGCCCTGGAGTAACCAGAACCAGCAGAGGCAGCCCTCTCTCTTCCCCTTGCATAATGTCGGAAGCAGACACAGCCTGGCCCAGCCCCAGCTGTTCTGGGAACACAAGTGTTACAGACCCCCCAGGAGTGGACTCAGATCTTCCTTGAAATGCTCCATGAACATCAAATGGTGGGACACCCGGAGAATCCTGAGATGATGACTGACAAGCGAACTGGGCTCACTGCTGGGGGTGGGACAGGGACTCCCTTGTGCAGGGGGACTGGATGGCGTTGCCGAAAGCAGAATAGGTCCTTCTCTAAAGCAGTTCCTAATCTTTTTGTAACCTGGGGCCTTTGGCATCTGATGAAGCCTCTGAGCCTCTTCTCGAGTAATATTTTCCAATGTGGGGTAGTTAGCAAAGCAAAGTGACCTTGAAATGCAGTTTCAAATTAATTTTAAAATTAGGATAAATACATGAAGTTCTTGGCTAATGCATTAGACTATTGAGATCAAGTAATATTTTGAGATACCTAAAACAACTATTATGATCTCAAAATCATCTGTTTGATACAAAGTATTGGTATTGCTAACACAACAGAGGTTTTGTTGCCTACATTCATAATTAAATAAAATGCCAAATTTCAATCAGAGGTTAATGAAAATAAAGAGGTAATTTTTTTCCCACCCAAGTTCATGGGCTTCGGGACTCTTTCTGTGGACCACAGGTTACTCTGCCCTAAGGATGGTTGGCCTCACTTCCCCAGCCAAAATGGGTGCTCTGTGAGGACAGAGGCCATTCCTTCACCTGATATTAAGTATCCAGAAAGGGCCTGCTGCACAGTAGGCACAATAGTATGTAGGTCTCTTAGATTTTTCTGGAGATAAGTCTAGTGATTGTGAATGAGAGTTTCTTTTCAATCTTTGTACTTCTTCCTTGTCTTCTTGTGTTGGCTAGAATCTTCAGAACAGTGTTGAATTGTAGCAATAATTGTACATCTATCTTATGATGCTTAATACTCATTAATTTATGCAGTGGGAATGTAAAGCAACTACTAAGTGCCAGATTCTGTGCTGAGAAAGATATAACACAGTTGAGATCTTTTCCTATCTCCTGAGAAGACAGGAAGATATCAGTGATAATAGCAATGTTAAGGACTAAATTCTTCAGAAATACTGAACTGCTCCATGGGACCCTATTTCCCAAAAAAATATGGAAATAGATGCCTACTGGAGGCCCCAGGGCATAGTTAAGTTTGGGAGCTGAAGGCCTCATCAGGAGCACCACAGTGTGGTACAGATGTGGGCATGGGAAGGATACAAAATGAGGCTTCCATGGGCAGGGGGTCGGCCAGAGGGTGGGGCCAGGGCTAGAGCTTGGCCTGTTGAGGCCACCACCTACTTGTGCTAAGCTTATAATTACCAGCAGGACCCAAGAGGTCGGCACTTCCACTTGGAGGAGGGATGGCTCCTCCCTCTCCCTCTTCCCTTCCCCACTGCAGAGAAGTTGGGGCAGAATATTCCCCACATCCTGTCCACTCTGTCCACGGGCCCTGGGGGGAAGGGCAGAGTTTTTGATAAAATATAAGAAGTTTAAAATGGACCAGACCATGGCATGGGGACTGGAATGGGGCTGTTAGAATAACAAAGCATGAGAAGTCACCAGGAAAATGGTTTTAGGAAAGCCTGCTGCCCAGCGGCACTGGGGAGAGCAGAGGCAGTAAAGCCCCTGGAAACATCGCTAGGGAGGTGGACAAAGCCCCACAAAATACCCAGGTCCTAATCCCCAGGACCTGTGAGCATGTTGCCTTCCATGATTGAGGGGACCTTGCCCTTGTGAATAAGCTGAGAATCTTGAGATAGGAGAAGATCCTGGATTGTGGCGGTGGGGCCAGTGAAAGGAAGGTGCTAAAGAGGTACCATCTCAAATACGGAAAAGGGAATGTTGGTAGTTCAAAGTCGAGTCACTTGAAAAATCTGTGATTTGAAAAAGGGCCATTTGGCCTGCGTTTCCCTACATGCAGCAGCACATCATGAGATTCTTCTAGGAAGGATGTCCTTCACATGCCAAAGCTGGAAAAGAGACTTGGTCCCCAGAGTCTGGTCATTAGAGCTACAACTGACCTGAATAAATAAGCTCTCTGAAGTAACCCCTATCTTCCAGAAGCTTCCACATCTCCTCTCCTCCCCATATCCCTGAGTGACGTCCCTAGAGTTTCATACCTAGTCCAGAGACTCACCTGATCTCTCTGTCACTCCTTCTTTGTGACAGCATCATACTTTAGTCATTTCTTTCTTCACATTTCACCCTCTTGGGAAGATCACCACGAATGTGTAAAACTAACATGACTCTCATGTTTTTCTCTTGTCACCCAGTTCTTGTATTAGATCTAGCCCAAAAGCCCACAAAGAACCAAGGAGGAAGTGGTGGTTCTCTCTCTCCCTACAGTAATCACAGGGTCCTTATGAGGGGGAGAAGGGACGCTGAGGTAGAAGCAGAGGTGGGGCTGAGTGGCCAGGAGACAAGGAACACAGGCACCTCTGAGCAGACCAAGCAAGGAGCCGGCTGTCCCCAGAGCCTCCAGAGGGGACACGGCCTGCCAGCAAGTTGGTTTTAGCCGTGTAAAGAGCCACTTCACAGTTCGAGCCTCGTGACTCTAAGAGAACACATTCTGGTGTTTTAGGCGCTGGATCTGTGGCGACATGTTACAGCAGCAACAGGAAACTCATACCAGCCCCAGGGGCTGCGCGGCACCCCGCAAGTAAACCAGAGCAGGCAGAGGTGAGCAGATGGCCTCTGCGCCTGGGGCCAGTGGCCTGTTGAAGACACGCTAACAGGACAAACCCGAGGCACAGCCGCTGGGAGGGCCGCAAATAGCCAGGCGGGCTCCTCTGACCACCCAGGCTTGGAGCAGGGCGCCCCTCCCCTCCTCCAGCCTCAGTCCCATCAGGGGAGCCCCCAGGGTTTCCAGGTTGGCCACCCCCTTAGGACACTCTGTCACCCTCCACCCCCTGCCTGACAGACTGTGCTGGGGACAGCGGACGGGGCCACCCTAGGGAGTCGGGAGGCAGGGGTGGGGGGAGGCTGCGGGGGGCCAAGCCTCGACCCTCCGCGGAGGAAGGAAGTGCGTCCCTCCCCCGCCCCTTCCTGGGCCGCGGATTCCCGTGATTAGCGACGGGCCGCCGGGCGGTACTTAGTCC